>NC_136973.1:6802500-6862500 GCF_032717465.1 Coenobita brevimanus | reverse complement strand
TGAGGCAGGTAGACAAGAGATGCATAAGTACTTGGATTACGATTTGGCTGATACTCGTAAAAGGGTACTAACCATTTTCTCGACCAAAGCTCCTTCAAGAGTCGTTCCGAGTGTTCTTGATATATGAATCGCCTCTAGTTCCAGTGTGCCTCAAGGTCCACTCCCATCGCGAAGGCTGACGGCAAAATGAATGTACCGAAAACTTTGCGTCAGAATATTAATAGGAAATTGTGACTCCGCTTAACACTATCCCATGACCCCCCCAAGAAATACACAATAGTTTCCGAGGGGAGCCACTGTTATGGAAAGAAAAACTCATTAGGAAAAAGATAATAGTGTTGATAATAAAAGACAGTGCCCTCCCTTTTTTTTCATGTTCTGCTTTGTTGATGAAATAGGAGAATGCAATTTAGTGTATTCCATTATGTGATTTGTTAATAGGATAATGCCACTTTTTAAACTTTTTCCTGTTGTGTAAATGGAATGGGATAGTGCCATTTATTGGTATAGCTATTATTATTATTATTATTATTATTATTATTATTATTATTATTACTAATGTTGTTTTGTGGTTTGTTGTCAGCTTGAGAGGAGCAGCATTGATGACGTCCCTCTGGTGGTGGTGGCTGGAAATAGACCCACATACCTGTACAGGTGAGAGAGGGGGTGGACAGGTAGAAGGGTGGGTAGAGAGGTGGAGGTGGGAGGCAGAGAGGTGAAGGTAGGGGTAGAGAGGTGGAGGTGGGAGGCAGAGAGGCAGAGGTGGGAGGTAGAGAGGGAGAGAGGAGGTAGAGAGATGGAGAAGAATGATGGAGATAAAGATGTGGAGAAGGAGGGTGGAGGTAGAGAGATGGAGGGGGAAGGTGTATTCTGTCTAGTTTTACCTGTGATAATGATGTTGATGATGACGATGATAATAATAATGATGATAATGATGATACTGATGAATAACACTATCTTGCCATCCTTCCTCTTCTTCCGTTTCTCTTCTGTCTGAGCGATTGTTTTCTCTTATGCCTTTCTTGCCCAGTTTCGTCGGAGCCTCAGAGAATGCATACCTCCGCCAGTGCAGCAATGTCCTCCCTTTCATTTTTTAAACATTTCCCTGACCTCCACCTTTGACCTTTCCCCTCCCCCCCACAAAAAAAAAAAAAAAACAATCTTTCCCTTAATTGTCCTTTAGCAATATAGCATTTTTGATACAATCCAATATTTATATATATATATTTTTTCAATAATGTCGCTAATCATCAGAGAGACGGACAGACAAACGGACAGACAAACAAGCAAAGCCGAAAGTTCTGCTGCCCTTTTCTGTCCATTATATTCGCTATCCTTTGAACTCTCTTGAACTCCTTTGAACTCTCTTGAACTCCATTGAACTCTCTTGAACTCCTTTGAACTCTCTTGAACTCCTTTGAACTCTCTTGAACTCCATTGAACTCTCTTGAACTCCTTTGAACTCCTTTGACCTGGATCAGATTTCCACGTAAGGATAATGAGGTCAGCTGCAGTGTTTGTATTCGGTATCCTTTGAATATTTTTTTACTTATTTGAACTCCTGAACTCCATTGAACTCTTTTGAACTAATTTGAACTCCTTTGTGCTCCTTTGAACTCCATTATATTGTTCTGAACTCATTTGTACTCCTCCGAACTCCTGTACTCCCTTGAACTCTTTCGGACTCTTGTACTCCATTGAACTCTTTCGAGCTCTTGTACTCTTTTGAGCTCACTTGAACTCATTTTAACTCACTTGAACTTCTTTGTACTCCTTTGAAATTCCTTCGAACCGTGGTACTCCTTTGAACTCCTTTGGACTCACTTGAACTTATTTAATCAAACTTAAACTCCTCTGTACTCCTTTGAAACTCCTTCGAACGATGGTACCCCTTTGAACTCACATGAACTTTAAACTCACTTGAACTCCTCTGTGCTCCTTTGAAACTCCTTCGAACTCTTGTACTCCTTTGAACTCACTTGAACTCCTTCGAACTTTTGTACTCCTCTGAGCTCATTTGAACTCTGTTGAACTCCTCTGTACTTCTTTGAATTCACTTGAACTCCTTTGAACTCCTCTGCACTTCTTGTACTCACCTGAACTCCTTTGAACTCCCACAGGTCCCTGGTAACGCTCCTGAGGCAGCCAGGGGGGTCACGCGAGAGGGTGTTGGTGGTGGTGGACGGACATCATGCACAGGTGGCGGCACTGCTACAGCTGCTGCAGGTGGGGGCAGGTGGAGGTGGAGGGGGTGGAGGGGGCGGGTGGAGGTGGAGGTAGAGAAAAAAGGAAGTGTGGGACATGTAGAAGTGGAAATGGAGGGATAAGTGAAGGGAGTGGATGTGGAACGAGAACTGGAAGGAGCGCGGATGTGGAAGAGGAGGGAGGTGCGGGGAGTGAAAGTGGAAGGAAATGGAGACAGTGAAAGTGGAGGGAGTGGAGGTGGAGGAAAAAGGAAAGTGGGGGGAGTGGACGTGGAGGAAGTGGAGGTGGGAGTGGAAGTGGAAAGATGCTGAAGGGAGTGGAGAGCATGAAAGTGGAGGGACAAGTGGAGGGAGTGGAAGTGGAAGGAGGGGATAATTTGAGAGTTCCACACAGCTTAATCCTTTCAATCTGGTGACGTACTTAAATTCTTACTTTAAATGTTTACTTTAAATTCTTCTATACTTTTAAAAATTCTTGGTATGATGATAGTATGTGGCGTTTGGTTGTGGTGATGGGTAAATGGAGAGTCCCTAGCATCACCATATCACCATCCTGGGAATCATGAACACATGTTTGAAAGTATGGTGTTGTGGTATGGTGTTCTGGTATGGTGGTGTATGTGTTATTGTGGTGAGTAAAAGACCCTGTCCTCACCATATCACCATACCTCCTAAATTGGTTACCTGAGAGAATAATAGACTCAAGTTTGAAAGTATGGTGATCTGGTATGATGTCAGTATGCGGTGTATGCGTGATGGTGGTGTTTTATTGTATTGATGGTGTGTTTGAGACCCGAGCCTCACCATACCCTCCTCTTTCCCATAGTGATTACATGACTAACCACAAATCTGAACGTCTGGTTGTATGATATGATGTTGTTATGTGGTGTAGATGTGTGATGTTGTTTTCTGTTGTCTGAGGGGAATTATGGAACTGCTTTATTTAATTTACAAGCTAACCATTGACTGTATAAATTGTTTTCTTGTTGAGGGTATGATTTTCTGGCTTTAATCATACCAAAACCGAAACATAACTTTCTCCATGGCGATGCGTTTCATTAACTCTACCCTTCTTACTCTAATTTGGCCTAAAATTGCCGTCTCTCCATCTTGACTGCTGAATTAGAATATAGTGCTAGTCATGAAGAAGTGCTGTGGAAAGGATGTACAGTCGCAGTCTTGTCTTATTCTGCCGCAAGTCTACCTGAAATAAGCTTTAAAAGGACGAAATCTGGGCCAAGTTAAAGTGGGAAGAGTATAGTAATATTTTTTCCCTTTGCTATTCAGTCGGCTTTACATTTACCAAAAATTTAAAGATTTTATGTTGATGGATAAGAACATTTAGCGAATCAGCTTTATTATTATATCTTTTGTCGGGGGATGGATTCTGAAACTGACTAAAGTGGGCCCTTAAACATGGCTGAAATTACGCGTTTAAGAGTTACTGTTAGTACTTGAAGCCCTAGGTTGTTAAACGTGAACTCGGTGAACTGCAGGATGAAGTTGCCCTTTTCTGGCAGTCCACCGTTCTTCTTTCGGGGGATAGGGAAGGGAGATGTGGGACGTTTGTATAGATGGGCAGTGGATCCGCCTGGTTATATCGTTGCCACCACGTGAAGGCGTCCCTCTCTAGAACCCGTCCATGAGTTCAGAACAAGAAGACATTTATTTGAAACTTGTCAGGCATGGTATTTCCTTCCCTCTGATCAGCAAAATTGTCAGGTTTTAGCCAGACGTCAACATATGTACAGTTTATTAATATCCTTGTTTTGCCAGTCATTATTTCCCTACACTTCTTTCACCTTAACTTGGCCCAGATTTTCGTCCTTTTGCAGCTTATCTGGCGTAGCTCAGTGACAGAAAAAGGCAATGAGACGGCTCTGTATCCACTCCATAGCGCTATTTCGTGACAGGTATCATAATCTAGTGTTAATTTATAGAAACAACCCAGCATTCAGAATGGAAGTATGACAGTTTTTGGCCACGTTAAAGTAAAAGGAGCATAGCAGTCTAACATTCCTCCGACTGAACATATGCAGAATGAAGTAGATCCGTCACAGTAGCCTAAAGGTGCTGGGGAGACCTGTAGGAGAGATCGTCTTTACACCAAAATTTTCTCAAGCAAAACAGAACTTGTATTTCAAAGACGGTGTGTCGGGTCATACTGCACATGGTTATAACGATTTCATTACACTTCCGTAACGATTTCGTCTGCACATTACACATCACTGTCCTATTGTATGTTATTGATGCTGTCCTATTGTATGTTATTGATGCTGTCCTATTGTATGTTATTGATGCTGTCCTATTGTATGTTATTGATGCTGTCCTATTGTATGTTATTGATGCTGTCCTATTGTATGTTATTGATGCTGTCCTATTGTATGTTATTGATGCTGTCCTATTGTATGTTATTGATGCTGTCCTATTGTATGTTATTGATGCTGTCTTATTGTATGTTATTGATGCTGTCCTATTGTATGTTATTGATGCTGTCTTATTGTATGTTATTGATGCTGTCCTATTGTATGTTATTGATGCTGTCTTATTGTATGTTATTGATGCTGTCATATTGTATGTTATTGATGCTGTCTTATTGTATGTTATTGATGCTGTCATATTGTATGTTATTGATGCTGTCTTATTGTTATTGATCCTGTCTTATTGTATGTTATTGATGCTGTCTTATTGTATGTTATTGATGTTGTCTTATTGTATGTTATTGATGTTGTCTTATTGTATGTTATTGATGCTGTCTTATTGTTATTGATGTTGTCTTATTGTATGTTATTGATGCTGTCATATTGTATGTTATTGATGCTGTCTTATTGTTATTGATCCTGTCTTATTGTATGTTATTGATGCTGTCATATTGTATGTTATTGATGCTGTCTTATTGTTATTGATCCTGTCTTATTGTATGTTATTGATGCTGTCTTATTGTATGTTATTGATGTTGTCTTATTGTATGTTATTGATGCTGTCTTATTGTTATTGATGTTGTCTTATTGTATGTTATTGATGTTGTCTTATTGTATGTTATTGATGTTGTCTTATTGTATGTTATTGATGCTGTCTTATTGTATGTTATTGATGTTGTCTTATTGTATGTTATTGATACTGTCTTATTGTATGTTATTGATGCTGTCTTATTGTTATTGATGCTGTCTTATTGTATGTTATTGATGCTGTCTTATTGTATGTTATTGATGCTGTCTTATTGTATGTTATTGATGCTGTCTTATTGTTATTGATGTTGTCTTATTGTATGTTATTGATGCTGTCTTATTGTTATTGATGTTGTCTTATTGTATGTTATTGATGCTGTCTTATTGTATGTTATTGATGTTGTCTTATTGTATGTTATTGATGTTGTCTTATTGTTATTGATGTTGTCTTATTGTATGTTATTGATGTTGTCTTATTGTATGTTATTGATGTTGTCTTATTGTTATTGATGTTGTCTTATTGTATGTTATTGATGCTGTCTTATTGTATGTTATTGATGTTGTCTTATTGTATGTTATTGATGTTGTCTTATTGTATGTTATTGATGTTGTCTTATTGTATGTTATTGATGTTGTCTTATTGTATGTTATTGATGTTGTCTTATTGTATGTTATTGATGCTGTCTTATTGTATGTTATTGATGCTGTCTTATTGTTATTGATGCTGTCTTATTGTATGTTATTGATGCTGTCTTATTGTATGTTATTGATGCTGTCTTATTGTTATTGATGCTGTCTTATTGTATGTTATTGATGCTGTCTTCTTGTATGTTATTGATGTTGTCTTATTGTTATTGATGTTGTCATATTGTATGTTATTGATGCTGTCATATTGTATGTTATTGATGTTGTCTTATTGTTATTGATGCTGTCTTATTGTATGTTATTGATGTTGTCTTATTGTATGTTATTGATGCTGTCTTATTGTTATTGATGTTGTCATATTGTATGTTATTGATGCTGTCTTATTGTATGTTATTGATGCTGTCTTATTGTTATTGATGCTGTCTTATTGTATGTTATTGATGCTGTCTTATTGTATGTTATTGATGCTGTCTTATTGTTATTGATGCTGTCTTATTGTATGTTATTGATGCTGTCTTATTGTATGTTATTGATGCTGTCTTATTGTTATTGATGCTGTCTTATTGTATGTTATTGATGCTGTCTTATTGTTATTGATGCTGTCTTATTGTATGTTATTGATGCTGTCTTATTGTTATTGATGCTGTCTTATTGTATGTTATTGATGCTGTCTTATTGTATGTTATTGATGTTGTCTTATTGTATGTTATTGATGCTGTCTTCTTGTATGTTATTGATGCTGTCTTCTTGTATGTTATTGATGTTGTCTTATTGTATGTTATTGATGCTGTCTTATTGTATGTTATTGATGCTGTCTTATTGTATGTTATTGATGCTGTCTTATTGTATGTTATTGATGCTGTCTTATTGTATGTTATTGATGCTGTCTTCGAAAGTACTAAGATCGTTAAAGTGTAATATACCAAACAAGAAGGAGCACTCACAGAACTTAACACCCGCGCCCATCAGCTGGTTTAGGGCCGAATATTTGACCTTGCCCCGTGGCCTTGACCTCCTACAGATTACTCTCAAAACCGAATTATTTCACTCCTGCCTAACCCCTAACCCTTCCAAATCGAATCTTTCTAGCCTATCCTTCTTTTAACCTAACCCCTCCATAAGGCTTAGTTTACACAGAATAAGAGCTGTTTAAGTTGACCTTGCTGTGTGAAGTTGACCTTTGACCTATCGTTGTAGAAAATAATGGGTCAGCTTCTTGAGTGATCGCCAACCCATCCACCAACTTTAATCCAAATTAAATTCGTACTTCTCTTTATTTACTTACGTTCACACACACACACACACACACACACACACACACACACACACACACACACACACACCGGTTGAACTTTGACCTTGCCCTGTGACCGTAACCTTTGACTAATTGTTCTAAAAATTGCATCGTTTTATTCTCGTTTCGTCGTCACACCTCACACCAAGTTTGCTATCAATCGGACAATAACTGTTCAAGCTGACCTTACCCTGTGACCTTGACCTTTGACCTTTTGTTTGGAAAAGATGTTTACTCTTTGGCCATCCCTCAACCCTTCCACCAAGTCTGGTTAAAAATGAGATAAAACTTACTGAGTTATTTTGTTACACACACACACACACACACACACAGCACCTGCTTTCGCTAAGTGCGCACGGGCGTAATAAATCGTTAAGGAAGAGGTACTGCGAAATTTCCGATGTCATTGGGAATACGGATAGGTTAGGTAATTTCTGTGTCAGCCATTCGCATGCCCCATCACAGAGAAAAGCAAGTTCGTATGGCTGTTGTCTGGGAAAGATAATAATGTTGGTAATTTGTATGGTATCAAGTGTTGAGAAAATGCATACTAGGCCACTGTTGTAGTAGTAGTAGTAGTAGTAGCAGTAGTAGTAGCAGTAGTGGTAGTAGTAGTACTGGTAGCAGCAGTAGTAGTAGTAGTAGTAATTGCTGCTGTTATTAACCGCGACCCTAGGTTCAATTGAACGTGAATCAATTGGACTGCAGGCTTCTTACTTTTCTCGTGCATTCCACCATTCTCCTTTGGGGATAGGGAGGGAACTGAGGACATATAACCAGGAAGTGGAACCATCCAGTCATATCGGTGCCACCACGTGAAGGCAGCCCTCTACAGCACCTGGCAACTGAGGTGTTTGGGATTGCGACGGTGCCACGTGTACGGTATGAGCAGAGGAGGGTGGCTGACCTTGTATGACCGTAATAGTACAACCTTACTTCCCTGTCCAACCCATTAACTTAGTACACGAGAGGGATGCCTTCGCGTGGTGGCAATGATTTAGCTGGTAGGTTCAATGGCTCGGTTAAACAAACATCCTTCGACTCCCTCCCTATACCCTGAAGGATGATGGTTAGCTCCAAGAGGAGGGCACCTCCAGCCTGTGGTCCACTGGGATTACGTTCAGATAGGACTGGTGCTGCAAGAACAACAACAACAACTCGAACTACTACTACTCCTACCCCTACTATTACTACTACTACTACTACTACTACTTCTACGTCTACTTCAAATACAACTCCCTAAAGTACAGTTCCTATAAATACACCTAGCTAATACTTCCGTTGCTTCCCCTCCCAGGTGCGGTACGTGGAGAGTCGTGCACGTGGGGTGACAATAGGTGCACGTATCTCAGACCACTATCGCCACGCCCTAACCATCGCCCTCGCCACCTTCCCCGCCGCCTCCAAGGTCATTATGCTTGAGGAGGACCTTCTGGCTGCCCCGGACTTCTTCAGGTGGGTGTGAAGGGCCTGGCAGTCGAACTATTAACACAGGCGCTGACAAGGAGCCTACATGTGGTGACACTGTGTACCCTGGGTGAAGTTATGTAGCTGCGACGTTCACCTGGGGGGGCAAACCTACTCACAATACCCTGCACCTTGCCGTAGTTAAGGACCCTGTTTCGACCTTAGCGAAATATTATCTACTATAAATGGGCGCTGGATCCTATACGGTTTAAATACTGTACTGTACTGCTTGGCTAGACAGATCGGGTTAAGTAATAATAACAAGATAGAATAAAAAAGGTGTATTTTGAAAGATATCACTGTTAAGAGTTTTCTACGAAGTCTCCCATACCATTAAGAATACAGGGTGACTCATAAATAGCGCTTCACTAGAAACTCCCGTAGTAATACCTTATGTATTATGGGGACGGCTCAGTCAGCTGGTGTGGGCGTGAGTTTGGCAGTGAGAGTAGGAAATTAATAAATGAAGCAGGGTATATACTGGTAACACAGATAGCCGTCCTCAAAACACAAGAGAATTCGCCTGGCATAGTGTAAGTAGAGTGTTATATTCGGACCACCCTACACAACCCTAAACCTCATCATCTCTCCCTCAGCTACTTCAACCAAACGGCGTGGCTGCTGGAGGCCGACCCGTCCCTGTGCTGCATCAGTGCCTGGAGTGACCTGGGAAGCCTTCACACTGCCCGCGATCCCCGCCTCCTGCGCCGATTGGAGGTACTGCCAGGGCTGGGGTGGATGGTCACGAGGCAAACCATCATGGAGCTCCTTGCAACTTGGCCCTCTCCTGATACTGTGAGTTTGGCTTCACTGTCTCGAAATTACTTGCAACTTGAACCTTTTCTAATACTGTGAGTGCTTGAGCTGATCCTCTCCTGATACTGTGAGTGTTTGTGTTGGTTCTCTCCTGATACTGTGAGTGCTTGAGTTAATCCTCTCCTGATACTGCCTAGTGCATGTGTTGTGATTTTCTTTCTTTTGGTGAGTGCTTTAGTTGTTTCCTGATACTGTAAGTGCCTTGGTTGATCCTCTCCTGATACTGTGTTGAGTTGATCCTCTCCTGATACTGGCGGTTCTTTTTTCGACAGAGTATGGCACCGTTCCCTGCTGTCCAAACTCCCTTGCTATGGACTAACGTCTTTTGTTCCTTTGATTTCTTCTTATCTTAGTGACAGGAAAATAAGAGTAAAAGTAGATGATGTATATTCGAATTTCCACTCAATTAACGCCGGCGTGCCACAGGGATCAGTTCTGGCGCCAACCCTATTTCTGGTTCATATTAATGATCTCTTATCTGTCACTCACAATCCCATTCACTCATATGCAGATGACTCAACACTACATAGTTCATTCACACTCAGACATCCATTTACAAAGTCTAATATCTCTACCTCTCAACTCAATACAGCCATCTCCATAAATCAAGATCTATCTACAATCAGTGAATGGGGACAAAACAACCTTTGTCTCTTTTAATGCTAGTAAAACTAAATATATACAGTTTACTAATAGACAGATATTGCCAGATTCGTACATTACCTTCAGTGCTACTAATATTCCCATCTCCAAAAGTATTGAAATTCTTGGTGTCTCACTTAACAGTGCCCTCAGCTGGACCTCTCATGTCAGATCACTTGCTAAAACCGCCTCAAAGAAACTTGGATTATTGTACAGAG
The DNA here is from genome assembly GCF_032717465.1 of Coenobita brevimanus. Classification (NCBI taxonomy): domain Eukaryota; kingdom Metazoa; phylum Arthropoda; class Malacostraca; order Decapoda; family Coenobitidae; genus Coenobita; species Coenobita brevimanus. Next base: position 6,852,266 of record NC_136973.1, on the reverse strand, counting down.
TCCGTAACTTCTTCGCCGATGAGCAGTTAGCTATAATTTATAAGAGTCATGTGCGCTCTCAGCTTGAATATTGCTCACCCTTGTGGAATGGTTGTGGAGAGGTTGCATTAAGACAACTAGACAAAATTCAGAATAAAGCTGTTAGAATCATTAACAACCCTGCCATTACATATAAACTACCTCCCCTGCAAGTAAGAAGGAATGTTGCCTCCCTTGCATTATTTCACAGATATTTTTTTGGCAAATGCTCAGACGAAGTTGCGTCCATGGTGCCACCTCTCCATGCCTTCCCTCGTGCTACACGGGCATCTGGTAACGCTCATGACTGGAATGTCACTCAACCACATTGCAGAACTTCTGCCTATCAGAATTCTTTCATTCCCCGAACTGCATCTCTCTGGAACTCGCTTCCCCAGAGTTGTTTTCCTCCAAATTTCAACCTACAACTGTTCAAGTCTAATTCTTACAGATATTTTATGAACAGAGGACACCAGTAATCTGGTGTATGGATTATTTTTTTTTCTCCATTTGTTTTTCCTTCCTCCGTTCTGTTATTTAAAAAAAAAAAAAAAAAAAAAGTGTGCTATCTCTGTTTAAGAATTTGTTTATGTGTCTCTTTTGAGTCTTTATGTCGCCTCTTCTTCTGTGCTTCAAACTGCACTTCGTTGTTTCAGTCAGCTTGATTCTTTCCTATGGGTCATTGGCTTTGGATTCTTTGTTTTGATTTTTTTGTATTGCGTCAGTTTCTTTGTGTCGCTGCTTCAAACTGTGCTTCGCTTTTTCAGTCTTTCCTTCTGTGTCATGTCTTGTTTGTTTGCGTCCCCTTTGCTTCTGTGCTTCGAGCTGTTCTTCTGTATTTCAATATTTACGTGTCGCCTTTTTATCTGTGTGTCGTAATTGTTTCAGTACCTCAAACAGTGAATCCCTGTTTCAGTTTACCGTTTCACATCTTCGTTTGTGTCACCTTTGTTTATGTACTTCGAACTGCGCGTCTCTTTCAGATATATGTAAGCGTTGCCTGTACTTGTGTGTGTCCCCGTTGTTTCTGTACTGTGAAATGTGCTTCATTGTTTCGGTCTTTCCTTCCTCTGTACGTTTTTATTTATATATATTGCCTTTGCTTCATAAGTGATTCGAGGTGATGATCGTCAACTGCCATGGAGATTTATTTATCCTAGAAATTGGCCAAGATTTGTGATAAATTAGGAGTTTTTCTTTTTAGCGAGGGCGTGTGTTGATTTTTCACCAGTTCCCCCCAAAATTTAAATCATTTTTTTTTTATATTACTAGACGCTCTTATTTAGCTCAGGAGGGACCTGTACTAGTCAAAGAGCTAAGGATCTTTAAACCCTCAATTTTGAAAAGCCTCTCCCAAACTGAGTAAAATCGTCTGAAGGTAGCAAGAATATAGTGAAAAAATGTTACCAGAGTTGTTTTTGTTGTTGTGGCCCCAGACTTATCTGACCGTGAACCCGGTGGACTGCAGGCTGAAGTTTTCCCTCTCCTGCAGTCCACCATCCTCCAGTTGTGGGATAGGGAGGGAGCTGAGGGACATTTGCATAACCAGACAGGGGAGTTGCCCAGCTATATCGGTGCCACCACGTGAAGGCGTCCCTCTGTACCACCTATCATAGGAGAGAGAGAGAGAGAGAGAGAGAGAGAGAGAGAGAGAGAGAGAGAGAGAGTGAGTGAGTGAGTGAGTGAGTGTGTGTGTGTGTGTGTGTGTAATAGGGTGGTTAGTGAGAAGAAAAGAGGTTTGATCAAGAATATACAGTAATTGAAACAGGAAACAATGTTAGATCTGTATTATCGTACCTAGCACCTTTTCCTTAGCGATTTAGTTTTGGATACGGCCGATTAACGTCAATTTGTAAGTTATTTATGCCGAAAATGGTGGTACTGGAGTGGTTTAAATGACACAGAGGAGGCGAGTAAGGAGTAATAAGCAAAATAAATCCCTTAGGAGGAGGTGTTAGGGAGCTTCCTTAACCGACGAGAATACGAAATTTTATAAATGTATAGTGTAGGTTATTGTTGTTAGTGCTTGTTACCTCTCTCTCTCTCTCTCTCTCTCTCTCTCTCTCTCTCTCTCTCTCTCTCTCCATCCATTCATCAATCCATCCATCTATATGACTATTTGCTTATCCATCCATCCATCCATCTATCTGTCTGTGTCTATCTGTCTGTCTATCTCTCTGTCTATCTACCTATCCATCCATTCATCCATCCATCTATCTGTCTATCTATCTGTCCGTCTATCTACTTAATCATCCATCCATCCATCCATCTGTATATCTACCCATCTATCCATCCATCCATCCATCCATCTATCTCTCTCTCTATCTATCTATCTATCTATCCATCTATCCATCTCCAGGACCACGACTGGGACATCTGGGTGCGTCAAGTCCGTGTGATTGCGGGGAGAGAGTGCGTTGTTCCCGACGTCACACGCACTTTTCACATCGGCCTCTCTGGCTCGCACGCAGCTGGTCTCATGCACGCAGCCTTCTTCGCACTCAAACCCGTCCCTGCCTCATCCTACATCACCCTGCTTGGCGTAGACAGGTGGGTAGAGGTAGATAAAGAGGTAGATAGACAGGTGAGGTGGATGGTTGGTAGGTAGGGTGGAAGGTTGGATGGTTGGCAGGTAGGGTGGATGGTTGATAATGGTAGGTGGGGTGCAAGGTTGAATGGTAAATATTGATAGGTAGGGTGGAAGGTTGGATGGTTGATAGGTAGGGTGGAAGGTTGGATGGTTGGTAGGTAGGGTGGATGGTTGGTAGGTAGGGTGGAAGGTTGGATGGTTGATAGGTAGGGTGGATGGTTGATAATGGTAGGTGGGGTGGAAGGTTGAATGGTAAATATTGGTAGGTAGGGTGGAAGGTTGGATGGTTGATAGGTAGGGTGGATGGTTGGTGGGTAGGGTGAAAGGTTGGATGGTTGGTAGGTAGGATGGATGGTTGATAGGTAGAATGGAAGGTTGGATGATTGATAGGTAGGGTGGAAGGTTGGATGGTTGGTAGGTAGGGTGGATGGCTGGATGGTTGGTGGGTAGGGTGAAAGGTTGGATGGTTGGTAGGTAGGATGGATGGTTGGATAGTTCATAGGTAGGGTGGATGATTGGATGGTTGGTAGGTAGGGTGGATGGTTGGATGGTTGGTAGGTAGGGTGGAAGGTTGGATGGTTGATAGGTAGGGTGGAAGGCTGGATGGATGGTAGGTAAGGTGGAAGGTTGGATGGTTGATAGGTAGGGTGGAAGGTTGGATGGTTGGTAGGTAGGGTGGAAGGTTGGATGGTTGGTAGGTAGGGTGGAAGGTTGGATGGATGATAGGTAGGGTGGAAGGTTGGATGGTAGACAGGTAGGTATGGTGAAGGGTTAGAGGGTGGAAAGGTAGGTAAGATAGAGGTAGATAGGCAAGGTGTGAAGTAAGAGGGTAGATGAAATAGGGAAAAAGAGTAGTTGGGAGGAAAGGGACTTGGAGGAAGAGTATTAGGTATGAGGTAGACAGAAGACGCAGAGGTAGGTAGGCATAAGGGAAGGCAGGTTGAGGGTAAGGCAGCGAGGGAGGGAGGTAAGGCAGGGGTAGGTGGGTAGGGGGTAAGGTAGGCTAAGGGAAGTAAGGAAAAAGATAGTAAGGCAATGAGGAAGAAGGACAGAAATGGGTAGGGAGGAGAGGTTAGGCAGAAATAGGTAGCAGGAAAGGTTAGGCAGAAATAAGTAGGCAGTAATGGGTAGGCAGAAATGGGTAGGCAGGAAGGGTTAGGCAGAAATGGGTAGGCAGGAAGGGTTAGGCAGAAATGGGTAGCTGGAGGGGTAAGGCAGAAATAGGTAGGCAGGAAGACAGACAGGACCATTTTAAGTCTTACCCATTATCCAGACTGACGGAGATGGAGTACGAGGAGGACCTGTACCGTGTTCTGGAGGCCGACCCGCTCTTCCTCCACTCCTCCCTGCACCCCTGCCACCCTCACTACCTCCCCCGCAACTTGACGGTCAGTACCACACACAGCCCTGCCTCCCTCTGCAGTACAGTATGTTATGGTAATGAAATGGTTGATATTGCACAAGTTCATTGCACGAAGTTTGGTGTAATAGTATTGTTCTTTGATGATCATGTTCTTCGTATCGTGTTTATAGTGGCTCCATCAGGCTTGCATTACTACAAAGCGTAACTAGAAGACACTCAGAAAACGCATACCTCCGCCAACAACTATTTATTATTTTGAAACCAACCTCCGTCCAATTTCTTTAGCTGAGGTAATTAATTCGCCTCTCTTAGTTTTCCTTGTTATTTATTCCTGCATCAGAATTAGGATCTACCTCAGAATCTACTGAAATCTTCCTTGACATAATGCTTACCTATCCACCAGATTTTACTGCTATCTGATAAGAACTTTGACATATCTTCCACACAAACAGGCATGACTGAATGCATTTTCTCCTTCCCACTCTGTTGGTGAAGGTAATTAAGAAGGCTTACTACAGATTTGGTGTTTGATGATATAAAAATCTATTATTGTTTCATTGTTCGTTTTTGAAGGCTCCAACATGCTTGCATGCGTCGGCCTTGGCCACCTAATGGCGGCTGTCCATACTGCTTGATCTCTGGCGCTTCCCTATTCAGTCCCTTATTCCTGAGGTCACACTAAATGACCTCGTCCCAGGTCTTTTTTGGTCGACCTCTCGGAACCCTGCCCCTAACAATAACACTTCTCACTTTCTGCACCCAATTATCATCCCCCATCCTTTCCACATGCCCAAACCATCTCAATCTACCTCTTCTCATCACAGCACCAATATACTCCAGTCCCATTCTACCCCTCAACTCTTCCATCGTAAACCTAGCCCCCCCAGGCCTAACACTCAGAGACGCATTGCACATCCACCTAATCATTGTCATTTCTGTACGTTTGAGCCTGCGAATATCCTTTTACACTCCTAATACATGCTGCATATGAAGATCCGATAGCACAGAGGGAGAGCCCTCGCAGTGTCAGGAGAGGCAACAACTCTCAGAACTTCTTCCAACCATTCCTCACTCTAACCACAGAGCTAGCTGCAACCCCACCTCCAACACATAACAAGTCTCCCAAATAACAAAACTCTTCCACACACTCAAGAGACTCACTAGCAAGTTCAATCCTTTCACTCCTGACAATCTCCACCTGCTCCTCCCGACACACCGCACACGTGAAATCAGCATTATCTCGCAGTCTACCTCTAATACCACTACATCTCATATGCACCCACTTATCACAAACACTGCACAAGATGGAATTACTTCCCACGCCCTTGTGGCAAATTGCACATGGTCACTCTCCCTCTTCTTTGTCAGTACCGCCACCAGCCCTAGATACCACCACTTTTATTTTATCTGCATTTACTCTTAAGCCCTTGTGCCCCATATCGTTTCTCCACTTCCTAAATCATTCCTCCGCCTCCCTTTCATTCTCTGTAATCAGCACCAAATCTTCAGCATACAACGTCTCCCACGGGAGTCTATTTCTGAAGTCACATGAGAAGGCTTCAAGTATCATGATAAACAAGGGGCTCAAAACTTATATTACGCAAAACTTATGATAACAGTACTTTTGTTGAGCTTCATAATGTGTGTGTGTGTGTGTGTGTGTGTGTGTGTGTGTGTGTGTGTGATACTATACAGAGATCGCCACTGTCATCAGTGAGTGAAGATGTGATGTATTGGCAGTAACCCTCTCATCACCTCCCCAGGACCGGCCTGTGGTGGTGTTTGTGGAGATGATGAGCAACACAGACCACTACGCTTGGCAGTTCCTGGCTAGGGTACGTACCACACATCTATCTATCTATCTATTTGTCTGTCTGTCTGTCTATCTATCTATCTGTCTATATACTTATTTGCCTGTTTATTTGTCTGTATATCTTTCCTTCTCTGTCCATCTGTATCCCACCCTCTCTCTCTCTCTCTCTCTCTCTCTCTCTCTCTCTCTCTTTCTACCTGTCTGCTGTCTGTCTACCTATCTGTCTGTTTGTCAATATTTCTTTCTTTCATTCCTCCTTTCTGTCCATGTCAGTCTGTCTGTCTATCCCTGTATTTTCATCCGTCCTTCTATCATTGTCTGTCTGTCTGTCTGTCTATTTATCTGTCTATCTATCTGTTTATCTGTCTTCATCAGTACATTTATCAATCTGTGTTCGTCCATCCATCCATCTGTCTATCTTCCTATCCTTCTATCTATCTGTTCCCCTATCCAAACATCCATCTATCTATCAGTCTGTCCCTCCATCCCTCCATCCATGTACAGTATCTATCTATCCATCCATCCATTTGTCTATCCATCCATCTCTCCATTCCTCCATCCATCCATCTATCTAGCTGTCTGTCTACCTATACATCCATCTGTCTGTCCGTCTGTCAATCCATCCATCTATCCAAAAAATGTCTGTCTATCTGTCCATCTATTTATCCATCCAAATACCTATCTATCTCTCCATCCACCTATCTATCTACCTATCCATCCATTTGTCTACCCATCCCTCTATCTGTCTACTTGTCCATCCATTTGTCTATCGATCTATCCATGTATTTATCCCTCCATCTATCTATCTGTGTCTGCCTGTCCATCCATCTATCCATCCATCCATCCGTCTATCTGCCTATCTATCCATCCATCTATTAACCTATCCATCCATCGATCCATGTGTCTATCCGTCCATCCCTCCATGTATCTGTCTATCTATCTATCTATCCATCTATCTATCCCCACAGTGCCTTGGCGTATGGGATCTTGACGTCCGAGGCCACCATCGGGGTCTCTTCCGGTTCTTCTACTTCCGCACTGAGGTCCTTGTCGTCGGCTACCCCTTCAGCGACTACAGGTATTTTTATTATTATTATTTTTATTGTTATTATTATTATCGTCGTCATCGTCGTAGTTGTCGTCATCATCATTATTACTATCATCGTCATCATTATCATCATCGTCATTATTATCACCGTTATTATTATCTTTATCGTCTTCATCGTCGTAGCTGTCATCATCATCGTCACTATCATCATCATCATCATCGTCAGTTATCATTATTATTATTACTGTCATCGTCCTCCTCCTCCTCCTCCTCCTCCTCCATATCATCATCATCATCATCATCATCATTTTCAGCAATTTCCAATTAATTTCCTCTGTTAATTCTCAGCCAACTCCCGTTACTAATTCTCAGCCAGATTTTCCATACTTAATCTCAAGTAATTCTCAGTTAATTCTCACCTCCACAGCTACCTCCTACCATCAACGAGCGTCATGTCCATTTTCAACAATTTCCTTTCCTAATTCTTATATAATTCTCAACTAATTCTCAATTAATTCTCAACTAATTCTCAGCCAGTTCTCAAATAATTCTCAGCCAGTTCTCAAATAATTCTCAACTAATTCTCAGCTAATTCCCAGCTAATTCTTAACTAATTCTCATCTATTTCTCAACTAATTCTAATCTAATTCTCAATTAATTCTCAGCCCATTCATAACTAATTTTCAACTAGTTCCCAACTAATTCTCATCTAATTCTCATCCAATTCTCAACTAATTCTCAACTAATTCTCAACTAATTCTCAACTAATTCTCAGCTATTTCTCACCTCCACAGCTACCTCCTACCTCCGTCGACGAGCGTGGTGACCGTCAACGCAAGCAAGGAATTGGACGCACTCAATATGATGCCCCTCACTCACCGCACGCGATTTAGAGTGCCCCACCTGGAGAGACTGGCCCCCTACCTGGATGTGCCCTCACCTGTCTTCTTCTGAACTTCTGAACACACGTCACTGGTACACCTGTGAATTTTTGAACACTTTTATGAACGCCAGTGCTCTCGTAGTCCTCGTTTGAACACTTTCCTTTGAACATTTAAGTCCTGTAAAGTGCTAGATCTTTTGAACACACCTCACTGGTACACTTGTGGGTTTTTGAACACTTATTGAACACCGGTGCTCTTTTAGTTTGAACACTTTCCTTTGAACACTTTAAGTCGTCCGTCCTGTTAAGTGCTAGATCTTTTGAACACACCTCACTGATGTACTTGTGGCTGGATTTTGAACACTTATGAACACTTATGAATACTGATGCACCTTTAGTTGTGGTTTGAACGCTTCTTTTTTACACTCGAGCACTTAAATTTTAGTTGTCATCCCTGTCTTCTTCTGAACTTATGAACACACCTCACTGGTACACTTGAGTGGATTTTGAACACTTTTGAACGTTTTTGAACAATTTTGAACACTTGGACACTTTTGAACATTTTTGAACACTTGAACTTGAACACTTGAACATTTTTGAACACTTGAACCTTTTTAAACACTTGAACATTTTTGAACACGAACATTTTTTTTTACATTTTTGAACACAAACACTTGAATATTTTTGAACACATTTGAACATTTTTGAACACTTGAACACTTTTAAACACCTTTAAACATTTTTGAACACTTTTGAACATTTTTGAACACTTTTAAACACTTTTGAACATTTTTGAACACTTTTGAAGTGTTGAACATTATTGAACACTTTTGAACATTCTGAACACGAACACTTTTGAACATTTTTGAACACTTGAACACTTGAACATTTTTGAACACAAACATTTTTGAACATATTTAAACACTTTTGAACATTGAACACTTTTGAACATTTTTGAACACTTCTGAATAAGATGCGGCATCATGCACTAAGTAGATGGATAGATAAACATTCACTTCACTACTATCTATCCATCTATCTGTGCCTGTCAGTATATCTGTCTATCTATTGCCAGACGCCTCAATCCCGTAAGAGTTGGCCACAAACAAATCACCTCCATGTCGCCCTGTCCCCTGGCATTTCACTGCCCTTCCTCCCAGCTCACACCCCACCTCTCTCATATACCTCTCCACTCCGTCCCTCCATCTCATCCTTGGCCTCCCTCTTCCTCTCCCCACCTCCACTTCACTCACATACACACTCCTCGTTAGTCTCTCGCTCTCCATCTACTCGTCTACTAATATTCTACTATTGTACTGCGTCTGCCTGTATTCTCGTGGGTTGAGTTGCTCCCTAACACCTTTTCCTAAGCGATTTGTTTTGTTCAATACACCTTACTGACCCCTTCTGTGTTACATCAGTCCATCCAATATCGCCATACTCTGCATACATATTAAGGGATATTAACCAGCCATATCTCAAAATAAATCGCTAAGGAAGAGGTGTTAGGGAGTTTTCTTCGAGAAAGCTCAAGCTCAAGAGAGAGAGAGAGAGAGAGAGAGAGAGAGGGTAAGCAAGACACGGAAAAGAATGTTGGGGGAGAGGAAGTAAGCAGCACTACATGAAGTGAGTGGATGGCAGTCACCTAAATCACCTCATCAGTGTGTACAGAAACATACTATCTATCTATCTATTGCCAGACTCCTCAATCCCGTTTGGGGTGGCCACAAACAAATCGCCTCCAAGTCGCCCTGTCCCCGGCCATTTCACTGCCCTGCTCCCACCTCACACCTCCCTCTCTCATATACCTCTCCACCCCATCCCTCCATCTCATCCTCGGCCTCCCCCTCCCTCTTCCCCCCTCCACCTCACTCACATACACTCTCTTCGTCAGTCTTTCACCCTCCATCCTCTCCACATGGCCAAACCACCTCAGTGTGTTCCTCATAACGCTTCCTATCACATCCACATCCACACCACAACGCTCCTTTATATCCTCACTCGTCAGCCTGTCTCTCCATGTGACTCCACAGGCTCCTCTTAAATAACTCATTTCCACTGCTCTCACTCTTGACTTGTGTCCTTCCAACAACGTCCAAGCTTCTCTTCCGTACGTTAGAGTTGGTATCACAATACTGTCATGTAGTAACTTTTTCACTTCCATGCTCACTTCCCTGTTTCTTATCACTGCTTTCAAAGAACCAGCAACCTTTCTTCCCTGCTGTACCCTTTCAAGCACTTCACCCTCCAAACCTCCATCCTTACTCATCACACTACCCAAGTACCTAAACGTACTCACATTTTCCAATTCCTCACCATCCAACCTCGCTGTACATTCACTGACTTCACCTTTCTCAAAGACCATCACTTTACTCTTCCCTGCATTCTCCTTTAGATTCCGTTTCTTACACACTCTCCCAACCTCATCCACCAAGCCTTGCAGCTCCCCTTCGTCTTCACTCAACAACACAGTATCATCAGCAAACAACAGTACAGGGAGTTTCCAAACACTATCCTCTCTCACCAGGGCCACTCCAACATCCACTACCCTACCTTGTACCTCTTTTATTACCCCATCCATGTACAGATTGAACATCCATGGAGACATGACATCCCTGTTTCAACCCAACTTTCAAAGAGAAAAATTCACTTAGTTCACCATCCACACGCACTGCAGCCTTCGCACCATCGTACATACTCTTCACAGCATTCAACAGCTTCCCATCTACTCCATATATTCTTAACACTTTCCACAATCCTTGTCTATCCACCCTGTCATATGCTTTCTCCAAATCCATGAAAGCCGCATACAACTTCTTTCCCTTCTCTAGAAACTTTTCCACTAAAGATCTAAGAATGAATATCTGATCTACACAACCTTTTCCCTTCCTAAAGCCTCCCTGTTCTTCTCCAACTAATTTCTCTGTTACTTCTCTAACTTTGTCAATAAGTATCCTACCATACACTTTTCCTATTATACTAAGAAGACAAATGCCCCTATGATTACCACACACTTCTTTTTCCCCTTTTCCTTTGTACAAGGGAATAATTATACCTGACTTCCAATCCTCCGGGACTCTACCTTCCTCCAAGGCCAATCTGCACATCTTCCACATCCATTCTACTACTATCTCTCCCCCATGCTTCAGCATTTCACCACACACTCCATCAATTCCTGGGGCTTTCCCCGGTTTAACTTTCTTCATTGCTTCCACAACTTCTATCCTACTGATTTCTTCCTGTCTTCTCACCTCCCTCCTTCTCCAAGCCATTCCCCAGCCACTTATACTCGCATTACTTCCATCCTCTATGTTCAACAATTCCTTAAAGAGTTCTTTCCATACCTAGGCTCATATTCTCGCTCCCAAGCTCCTCTTCCTTGGCGATTTATTTTTAAATATGGCTAGTAAATATCCTTTTGTACGTTATTTATGCAGAGTATGGTGATGATGGAGGGATTTATGTAACACAGAATAAGACAGTAAGGTGCAGTATGGAAAATAAATCGCTTAGGAAAAGGTATTAGGGGGCTTCCTTAATTGAATAGAATAGGGCCAAAGTCTATCTCAACTTATTATCAACCAGCAAAGAAATGGAAGAAGAAGAAGAAGAAGATGAAGAGGGAGAAGGAGAGGGGAAAGAAGAAGACGAAGAAGAGGAGGAAGAGTAAAAAAATAATAATAATAATAATAATAATGAGGAGAAGGAGGAGGAGAAGAAGAAGAAGAAGGAGGAGGAGGAGGAGAAGAAGATGATGATGAAGTAGAAGAAGAAGTGAAAAATTAGACTAACTCTTGTCCCACCCTGTACCTGTGGATTGAAGTGTTATTAATATCACCTGAAGATGTTATGTAGGTCTACAGTGTGTGCAAAAGTTGTCTGATAATCCTCTGCCAACATCTTAATCTTGTCTTCCATATTTCTTATTTCTCCTTGAAGGTCAGAGAGTATTCTTCCTTCTCTCTCTCTCTCTCTCTCTCTCTCTCACTTTTCCTCACAACTGTACAACTGTCATATACAGGGTGGTGCAAAAATAACACTCCTCATCCACCTCGCTCGTGCATCATTTATTCATTTCCTACTCCCACTGCCACACCCACGCCCACACCAGCAGACTGAGCTGGTGAGTTTCTAGAGGAGCGCTATTTACAGACTACCTTGAATATTTTTTTTAACGCACATAGTAATAGTTGTAGTTGTTGTAGTATTTATAGCAATAGATATGGAGGGAAATGTATAGTGTCTTTTTACACCTTTTTGTAGTAGTAGTGGTAGTAGTAGTAGTAGTAGTGGTAGTAGTAGTAGTAGTAGTAGTAGTAGTAGTAGTAGTAGTAGTAGTAGCAGTAGGAGCAACAGTAGTGGTAGTGTAGTGTCGGTGGTGGTAGTAGCGGTAGTAGTAGCAGTAGTAATAGTAGTAGTAGTGGTAGTGGTAGTATAGTAGCATCGGTAATAGTAATAGTAGTAGTAGTAGTAGTAGTAGTAGTAGTTGGGCTTGTGAGGTAGAGCCAGGATTCCAAGGGCTTAGATGTTGAGTAAATGAGTGTCTGGCCCATTTTTATTTGACAGTCCTTGTTTTTTGGGTCCTTCCTCACCCATCATTAAGTGGGAAAGAGTAGATGATGATGATGATGATGATGATTATGATGGTGATGATGATGATGATGATGATGTATGCTGCCCTGCCTCATATATTTGTTGGAAGCAGGTTGATTGATGTTGATGATGATGATGATGATGTATGCTTCCCTGTCTCATGTATTTGTAGGAAGTAGGTCGGGGGATGATGATGATGATGATGATGATGATGATGATGATGATGATGTATGCTTCCCTGCCTCACGTATTTGTACTGTAGGAAGTAGGTCGGGGGATGATGATGAGATGATGATGATGATGTAGGAAGGACACTGTAGCACCGTTCGAACAGGGCAGTACAGTCTTCCCAAGGCGGATGGAAAGCTGGTGATAGGGAGAGCTGGAGCCATGAGCATCCTAGCTCCTGACCATCTTCCTTTGCTGAACTTTTTCGGCTTTTCATTAACAGAGTAGTTCAGAATGCTCCCACAAATATTATCTTTTTAACTGGCTACAGCAAAATTCACGCCGACTACAACGCAATCTATTTTAAAGTATTTCATGATGCGTAGTGTAATATTATTCGGTAAAAATGACCTTGGAAAGTAAAACTACTACTACTACTACTACAACTACTACTACTGCTACTATTTCTACAATAATTTTATCTTGAATTATAGTGAGGAATTTTCCTTTATTTTGTTTGCCTTAATTAAGGAAGAACAACATTTGCAGGCTATCCATTGCTTTATTGATTTTTTTTTTTTTTTTTTTTTTTTTTTTTACATTCAGACGACAGAGAGACTGTTTTCATTTCCACATGTATTTTATTCCTCAGTACTTATAAAAATATGGTGGAAAGGTATATGAATGAGGATAGTGTGAGTTGGGGGAAGGGCAGTCTGATGGCGGATAGGGTGATGTGGATGCGATTGCGTGGCCACCCTCTCCAAGATTTAGACGTGACGCTATGAACAGATCTTGCCCTAATTTCCCGAGTTTTCTTTAGATATATTTCTACACACAGCCAGTATACAGAAAAGCACAAAATATACAGTATTATCATATAAGGCATGGTATAAATACAAAAGATACTGATATAACATTCATCATCATTATCATCATCTTGTGGGGGCTCATATCACTCACCCTCAGACTCCACCCATAAGGGTCACTTTGTGCAACCCTCCAGGCAGCGACTCGTCTCCTCCTGAGTATCTCGACATGAATGACCAACCTATTCCAGTCAAGAGTTACGTGGCCTTCCCCTTGGTCTCCTCTATCCCGGGTTAACTCTCTATCACCCTGTGTGCTGGATCGACCTCAGGAAAACAGGCCACTTGCCCATATAATTGGAGTTGGCACTGACGAATTTGTGAGTAATAGGCCTCAGTTCATTCTCACAGGGTAGTCTCTTGTTAGGCACCCAGTTGTACCTGTGATACCCCATGATTCTAGGAAGGCATTTAGTACCAAAGGAGTCGATATGCCACTTCAAGTCATTGTTTTGTGTCCATGTCTCAGCCATAGAGTTAGACGGGGAGCACCAGTGCCCTGAAGATGCGAATTTTCGTCCTTATTCAGAATAATGACAATGACAAATACCTGAGTTGAGTGAATTCATAAACCCCTAAGCCTAGGGCCAGACCAGTGCAACAAGAGATTTCATCGACTGACCTTCCATTGTTATATACCACATAACCAAGATAAGTGAATCTTTCTAAGGCTTCCAGTTTCTCACCACATGCTTTGACAGGCAGAACTGCTTCATCCAACAAGCCACCAAATGGCTGGGCCTTCATCTTAGTCCAAGAGACCTTTAATTCCAGTGTCTTCGCTTTTTCGTGAATTTCCTCGAGAGCACTAAGTAGTATCTACAGCAACTCCTCTAGAATAACTGCAGCGTCAGCAGAGTCAAAGTCAGTAATACCCCCTACACCGCGGGCTTGTTTACCAATTACTTGCGTGTGCCGCGGGGTTATTTGGGCTCCGACAGACTCTCAAAAAATATTTGCCAAAAATCAGTTATTAGTCCTAGAATAATAAAATTACATATGCTTATGGCACATACCTTCAGCTTTCTCCTGGAATGATTGTTGAGCCTTCGTCGGTTACCGTAGGACTTGTGGAGACCTCTGAAGTAGGGTAACGAAGTCTCCACTTTACACTTCCCAACAACCCGTAATATGATTACCACAGCCAGATACAAACACTATAAACACTATTCTACAATTTTCAAGTAGTTTGGGATCCATACTAAAAAAAAAAACACTGTGAAAGCAATGGAAATTACGAGCGCGTCTGATCGTCGCACTGGCACTAGTTCGCTCATGGTAGTCTGTCATTTATTATTCATAAAACCCCTCACACTTTATATTTCTATTACTATATAACACTTATATATATCTACAGTCTTTATCCATAAGTTTCCTTCAGTAGTATTAGTTTATTGTCACTGTAGGGATTCAATTTCTTTCAGTAAAATACGTAGCATTCACTTTCTCGTCCTGTATACTGGCATTGAGAGTGAATGTCACTTTCATCTTCACTCTCATAACTCATAGCATTCAGACATGCTAGAGTGAAACTTTCACTTTCATTACTCCTAGGGTATATACTCGTATTCTTATAATACTACTCATTTACATTTCTATTTACGTTCTCTATTTTATTTATGTTATTTACATTTCTATTTTATTTACACTGTGTTGTGCACTGTCACTTGAAATAACTTATAAAACTATTTTCCATTGTTCACGTATATTTACATTCATTACTTTCACTTGCTGTTTACACATTATTTACACATTATTTACAATTCCACTTGCACTGTTTTACTCAATAGAAAGATCGTAGTCACTCTTTTATCAATTGTCAGCCCTTTACCTCTTTCCACACGAGGTTTAGTAGGGGGTAAAGGTCACAGAGCCATTTGCATGGGGGTGAAAAAAGGCCTTGAAGTCAGCAAGATGAAACATACGTCCTCTCACTTCGGAAGATGAGACTACACTGATAACGCAGTTGCCAGGCCAGCTAGCCTAGAGGCCTGCTTTAGGGGTTATTCAGAGTTACCAATATTACTTCTTGAAACAGCTAAGTCTAGCACTGATATGATTGGCAGGAAATCTAGACAATACATTATAAATTTGGTAGTTCCAGGTGAATGTAAATATCATTTAGGGTTCTCCCTTCCCTCCTTACAGGTATATTTATTACGAAAATAGATTAGAGGCCTACTTAGGAGATATATAATCAGAGCTACCAATGTTAAATCTTGAAACAGCTTTGTGTAGCACTGATATGATTGGCAGGAAATCTAGACAATACATTATAAATTAGGTAGTTCCAGGTGAATGTAAATATCACTTAGGCTTCTCCCTTCTCTCCTTACATGTATATTTATTACGAAAATAGATTATACGGCATATTTCAAGGGGAAAAAAACAGCGAAAATTAGCGAACGAGTGCACGTGAGGTGTTGTCAGGTGATAATTAGCCAATTCCAGGTGTATGGCACTCTCACTTACCTGATTTCTTTCTTGTATATATTATTTGGTATAAGAATACGACATAGGGCTTATTTCAATGGATGAAATCAGTGAAAAATTCCAGGGAAGATTTACTTAGCGTAGCATGGCCGGGCAGGCGAGAGGATAGGGTAATGGAGGGGGGGTAGGGAGGGGAGTCAAGAACGGGGAGAAATGGCTAAATTGTCAACAATGGATGGGAGTACAGATGAGATTAGGAGTGCTGACTAGTGTTGGACATTGTCAGTACTGATAGATGATACAAGCCCCCACTTGAAAGCCCGGGTGAATTCAAAATAACACAGAATCACAAAAGCGACGCCCCGCGGTATGATCCCTTGCTCCCAAGCGTCACGAAAGTGACGCCCCGCGGTTAAGGGGGTAACCCTGAATTTGCCAATTGATACTCCATAGTGACTATGACTCAGCACATATTGAAAAGTGTGGGAGCAAGGGCACATGTCTGTCTTACACCTTTTGCACTTACTGGGAAGAAGTCGAATGTTCACTCTGCACATTTGACATCACTCTCAGTGTATGAATACAGACCAGCAGCCAGTTAGGTTATCTCTGCAGGGATTCCATGGAGTCGCAGTTCCCATTGTATGTCGCGATTTACTGGGTCAGACGCCTTCTTGAGGTCAACGTACACTGCAAGCAGACCTTATTGATACTCAAAGTGGTGTTCCATGAGAACCCAAAATGCTAGGATGTCAGCTTTAGATTTCTTGTGTGTGACTCCAGATTGCTCAGGCCTCTGTAACTTTAGTAAATGGTCCCGGGTACATATCAGAAGAACATTGGCACATTGAGCACTGTAATACTTTGGTAGTTGCTAGTCACGCTGGACTCCTTTCCCTTTCCAGGTAGGGGTAACCAAACCTCTTGTCCAGTCGGGAGGAATAATACCAGTCTGCCAGACGGCTTCTATGACTGCATGTAATGCCCTGATCATAGCTTCACCTCCAGCTTTGATAATTTCTGCTGGAATGCCACAAACCCAGCTGTGCTACCACTTTTCAACCTATCCACCGCCTTCTTTGTTTCCTCTAGAGAAGGCACGTTATCATCAGTTGGTGGGAAAGCAGTCAGTGGTTGTACACCAGCTGATGGAAACTCTCCACTAGGAGGTTTAACCACATACAGCTGCTCAAAGTTTTCAGCCCAACGGGCCCTATACTCATTCGCCCACAACATGAAACATTCATCTGCTGTCCGAACAGAGTTAACTTGAGAGGCAGGTCTGGAGCGGAGCTTTTTCAAGGCTCAGTAAGTAGGGTGAGGGCCATTTGCATGAAAACGACCTTCCACCTCCTCAGCGGTTTCCATGACTTGCCTCTACCTGTTTCTTTTAAGCAAAACTCGTGCCTTTTGAGACAGAAGTCTGTGCTGCTCCCGATCGCCAGCCAGTCTGGCAGCATGCCTCTCATCATTTGTGGCCAGTGTCCCTGGAGACACAACATCCCCTTGCTGAAAACATTCCAACACACTCATCAGCTACTCCCATGGCAGCATGTGTAAAGGTATCCCATCGTTAACAGGGTCCTCAACAGTACTGAGCAACTCAAACCGGTTTGAGAGTGCTACTGTGTACTCATAAGCACACACCTCATCCCAGAGCACCTCAAGATAGAGATGTTTTTGGCAGCGTCTTGAACTTCTCTCAGTTTCTATTTGTAGCCTTAGAGTAACAACAATAAGGTCTGTGATCTGTAGCAAAGAACTCTGCAATCCTGATAACTCTTCAGCTCTGAAGTATCCTCCAGCGAGTATTAACAAGGATGTGATCAATCTCCTTTGCAACTGTTCCAGTATTGGAATATCAGGTCCAGTGGTGAAGATCTGGCAGCTTGAACCAGGATCCAGCAGTTCTCAACTTACGGGATTCGCATGATCCAGAAGGTAAAAGTTATTGGAATTCTTTGTTCCAGAGCCATGGGGACCTACACATTCCTTGAAGCCTTCTCCGTCAGTGCCAGTAACTTTGCTGAAGCTACCCAGGACCAAGAGTGTATCTCACAAGGTACTGTTCCACAACTTAATCAAGTGTGGCATAGAACAGCTCTTTCTCTTTATAATCATTCGCCTCCGTTGGAGTGTATGCTGAAATTAGGGAGATGAAGACCAAGGAGTGCATCAGCCTCAACAGTATTTACATGCTCATCAACCAGAGTAACCCTGTCGGTACAAGAGACAATGCAAGCAGCTGTTGCCACAGCAGCACTTCTAAGCTGGGCACCATCGTCAGAGCCAGACCAGTAGTATATGTAACCATCACTACTGATCTTGTCATGCACTGGCCACCTCACTTCAGACAGTGTAGCTATGCCATCCCCTAACTGCCCCAACTCTCACGACATACATAGAACGTTACCAGCCTCGAGTCGGAGTACCTTTTGAAGGTTAAACCTGTGCGTGGTTCTGCGGGTTCGTGTGTCCTCTGCACCACCGCTGGGGCTAAGAGGTCTCTCCCATCATCCAGCTGCTGGGGTCCCGTAGGCTTTACCCAGCAACCATCATGACTGGTGTCAGCAGGATAGGGTCCAAAAAGTCCTGTAAGGCTGGCACCAGAGGGGGAACCCCCGGCAAAATCAGGTCAGGGTCAGGCAACACATGCTGACCCTGATCCCCCATCCTCGTAAGTGGCACGAGATGTGAGTTTTTACAGGAAAGGGACACAAACCCTCACGCCAACCTCTATCAGGGGATAACTTTACACCAGGCCATGGATAGGGGCGTGGGATCCCTGCCAAGGGCTATCCAGGATTGTTTCAGAGTTTTCCTTCTAAGTGGACTGCTAAGCAAGGCTAACGAGCTGCACCTTCACTGCTAATTGGCCACTGGCTGAAGTAACTCATCCGCCCTTTGACAGGTGTTGTTTTTCGTCCTGCAGTGTTTAGCTACCCTCCCCACTGGCCTAGGCCAGTAAGTCGTTGGTTTAGTCGCGGACGACCCGACGATTAAACAAGTAGTACCAGATGATATTCTAGTGGAAGTAGAACAGTGTCTGCCCTGGAAAGGTATATGAATAAGGGTAGTGCGAGTTGGATGGAGGACAGTCGGATGATGTAGGACAGGGTGACATGGATGCGATTGCGTGGCCAGCCTCGCCGAGTTTAATTAGGCACATTTCTACACACAGACAGCATACAGAACAGTACAAATTGTCATTATATAAGGCGTGATATACATACAAAAGATATTGATGATGATATCGTTCCCTATTTACGATGGTATAACGTTCATCCATCCATCATCCATTCCTGTGTCGCCCCATGAGGAGCGTAGGAGCCCGGGGCTAGGCAAGTTGGTCCTGACATTTAAGATGAGAGTGACCTTCCTCACTCATCCCTGAGTGGCATTATTTATAATTTCTTACTTTTCCGGCTCCATTCATCACCATGAGAAGTGGCTGGTACTATAAGCTATTTTACTGTAATTATTGACATACTACAAAATACACTTATTGAAACAGGATGCACAAAGTAAAGTCAGATGCATCATATAGCTTTGTCATGAATGGCGGTCCCATTCCCCCTAAATCCATAAAATAAGTTTGCTGATATTCCAGTGCTTTATATTCACAACTGTTTACCATCATCAACACATTGAGGTCTCTCTAGGTTATCCTTGCCGCTACTAGACGATTTTATTAGGCTTGAGAGAGCCAATGGTTCTGAAGGGGTTAGTGAAGGCTATTTGTAATCCCCTAGTTCGGGGGAAAAAGAAAAAAAAAAAAAAGATCGTCAGGAGCCAGCAAAAATGAAAACGACATCCTAGGGTGGAAGGTGTTAGTCGATTCGTTCTCGAAAAGATTTCCGTTGATGCAAGTGTAGTATGCTGAGGTTTCTCAAACAGAACAGTGCTATAGTTCTCCTTATCATTTATTATGTAAGGTAGGAGTTCTGTGTCGTGGGATAAATTACTGTAATGTTTTTTTGTTTCTCTTGGGGGTAGGGGGGGGGGAAGGAAATCTAGTCATATTACCTCTCCCAGTTCTAGACTGTTGTTGCCTTCCATAGAAACATTACATAGAATGGTAACATCCTTCTAGGTGTACCCTCTGACGCCGTAGCAGCCACCAGTGCACGACTGGTACAGATACCAACGTAAGTGCACTTTAGAGTTGTTAACCTTAAAACAAAGCCATTTTCTTTTACGAGAACATAAAAAGAAAACGTCAATGCGAGATGGTACACTGCTTTAAGTCTCTGGAACTTTGCATTTTTGATGTCGGAAACGTTTCCCTCGCAACTGTACAGCAAGTGACAACCAGAGGCAGTCCCGTATTAACCATGAGGCAAATGAGGCAGTCTCATGACAACTTCAACGAAATGAGGGCCTCCGCAGTTTGTCATCCAAGTGTTATTTTATTTCAATTTATTTGCAAAGTGCATGAATATAGGTTTACTCACCTGATTGGCTACCCCATTACAGTTTAACGATATGGGTCGGTAGGAATCTGCATTTCAAGAAATAGGGCAGCCCATACCTACTGGCATGCTAGCCCCATTTCCTATACACATCATCATCAGAATAGACAATTGAGTAGGGGCTGAGTTTTGTGCCATATGCAGGGTAGTTACACTGCTAGAAGGACGTCGAATAATGAATCGTAGTTATTCAGTATAATCGAACAGTATGTGACCTATTGTTAACGTGAAAATAACATAATAGTATTTTCGTATACAGCACAAAGTAATCCAGCTAGAATTGTGCCGAAGTAAATCGATACATATTTGCATTGTTATGAGGCAAATTTCGTGAACAATAATAGGGCGTAAAGAACGATTCCGTTTTTCTGGGCTTCCACAAACAAAAACGTCCTCCACAAACAAAAGGGCATAAACAAACAAGAGGGTCTCTACTTTCAAAAAGACCACAAACAAAAAAGCCTCCACAAACAAAAGGGCATAAACAAACAAGAGCCTCCACAAAAAAAGGGCATAAACAAACAAATGGGCCACAACAAACGAAAGGGCATAAACAAACAAACAGAGCTACCACAAACAAAAGGGCCTCGACAAACAAAAGGGCCTCCACAAACAAGGGCCTCCACAAACAAAAGAGCCTCCACAAACAAAAGGACATAAACAAAAGAGCCTCCACAAACAAGCCATCCTCTATGTCTAACCAATATCTTTTATCCATATCCTACTCCCACTGCCTCACCCACGCCCCCACCAGCAGACTGAGCCGTCCCCGCAACACGTAAGAGGCCGCCAGGTGAGTTCCTCATGGAGTGCTATTTTCGAACCACCCTATGTTCTGACGTCAATACTTCACTCGTTTTACTAGACAATGCTGCTAGTCACGAAGAAGTGCAATGGGAGGAATGTAGAGCCGCGATATTTCCTTATTCTGCCACGGAGCTACATATAATAGCCTGCAAAAAGAAGGAAAATATGGGCCAAGTTAAGGTGAAAGGAGTATGTTTACAGCAGGTAGTTATATTACGTCAGGGGTTAGTTTAGTTTGTATGTTAGGACAAATGTGTGTGTGTGTGTGTGTGTGTGTGTGTGTGTGTGTGTGTGTGTTAGAGAGAGAGAGAGAGAGAGAGAGAGAGAGAGAGAGAGAGAGAGAGAGAGAGAGAGAATGGATATATATCTTCATAACCTCTCACCAATCCTCACAAACCACCCCATTACCATATCTATACTCAGAAAATACACGCACACACACACACACACACACACACACCACTTTTCCACAACTGTAAACTACGCATGGTTGTTACATCATAATTATACCCCATCGCATTCCACTCCGCCATCAACACGTGCCCTCAAAACTGCACATTCCCGATTTACCCTTCTGTAATGTATCTCATAATTAATACTGCAAGGAGCTGAAGGACTGCATTATTCCTGGTTTGTATTTGCCACCACTACCTCCTACGTTACAGATTTTGTACATAAGGCGCGCATCCTCGTCGGTTTGTAATCGTTCATTACATCTCTTCTTTACCAATTTATTTTTGTATCGGGCATGTTAATATATTTTTCTAGTTCATGTATGCAAAATATGGCCGTGTTGAAATGAAAGTGGCAATACTGAAATGGCATAGGTAACATACAATAGAATTATGTAGGTGTAATATACTAAACAGCGCCAAGGAAAAGGCACTAGATAGGATGGTCATTAAACAGATATAATTAACCTACAAAAAAATATTCAGTTGAAATACACAAGATGGTGCTGCTAAGTTTTATTAGATAGAGATGTAAAATGGTTGATCTCACTCCGGCATCATCAGTACTGGTCCACGCTGACGCCAACCAAATTTTTCCTCCCTTTAAATCGTGTTCAGTAATCGAATACTCACGATTGAATTCCACCTCCATAGACTACTAACCAAACTGATACTGAGTTATGTGGTGTGGCTAAACATGTATAAATGCTTTGATTGGGTACAAAGACTAGCGCCAAAATTAAGATCTGTCAACTGCGTGATATGTGGACGTACGGTACCATGAGCAACTCAGTGTATGTTTTCCTGTTTGGGGGAGTGAGCGTCTTTCCGTGTGTTGTTCATTACGTCGGCTATTTATGGATTTGCGACCATCAGTTTGCGTGCAGTTTGCGTGTGAGTGCATCGTTGAAGTCGCTAAGAAGCTGTGGAGAGAGGGAGGTGTCTGATGCAGCCAGGTGATAGTGGTGAAAAAAGGTAAGGAGGGATGAGTTGACGCAGGCTCGTGTTCTGGATGTTTCGAAGGCAGAGGGAGGAGTCAGGTGCATCCCACTTTCTCTTTTACGTCCGCATCTAACTCTGCGGACGACAGTGCTTGTAACGTCTTTTTATTTACCGAGTAACGCAAAAAACTGCCTGTTGTGATCAGTTATATCATTTAACAGCGCAGGTAAATTTTTAGTTTCGGTATACGGTATTTGAATGTAGTCTGCTGCAAGTATCACCTCTCCTTTACTCTGCCACGATCCTTTTAATCAATCATGCCCCTTAAGTGAGTGATTTTTATTTTTAGTTGAAGTTACATGCAGTACATTGATATATTGTTATGAAGTGGTAATGTTTTGATAGTGAAAGTGGATGTAGCATATGGAGATGAGAGTGCGCATGCGTTTACCTTCCCTGCCGCCTCCTCCAGAGTGCGGGCCTGCGCATGTTACGTTGTTACCGTGTTTATGTATTTAGCAACCATTGTTTTGTATTTAGCGTTTTCATAGTTTTGTTTATACTCAGACGATCAAAAGAGTGGCGCAGGTGGGATATTAATATTTCCTAAAGCTCAGTAGATTCTTCTCGTGATATCTCGGGAAGGTTGGTATGGCACACACAAAGGTACCGATATTTTGTGTTGTTCCAGTTGATGTAGTATAAGCATTAGACGTGATATTATATAGTATTTTGTTAGGTAGTTGCAAGGCAAAATTATGTGATATGGCTTTCTTTATGGTGCCGTACGATATGGTAGCAGTCAGATCTATCCAGTGTATAGTTTTAATTCTAAGTGCGCGTTTAGGAATATGCGTTCTGTAGTACGGAGAATTCGTGTTGAACACAATACAGTTTTCATTGTTGATCCCTTGGTAATCCTTAAGGAGACATAGGACTGCCACTTTTAAAAAATTACCTACCTTTGAACTGAGTGACTTTGTGAAGGTGTACAGGAATGCATTTTCGAGTGTGAAGTGGATCCATCAGTAAATAAGGAAAATATGAATACATAATGGATAGGTTAGGTTAGGTTATGATAAGTTTGATTAGGCTAGCATAAAATTGGTTAGGTTAGCATAAAATAAGTAAGGTAAGGTTAGGATAAGTAAGGTTGGGTCAAGTTACGAAAATTTAGGCTGGGTTTGGATAAATAGGCACTGATGAGGGTAATTTCGCTTAAGAATAGCGTTCTGAGATGGCGTCCGTCTGTCTTCGCGTACAAGTTAGGATAAGTTTCGTTAGGTTAGCATAAAATTGGTTAGGTTAGCATAAAATAGGTTAGGTTAGGGTAAGTAAGGTTGGGTAAAGTTACGGAAATTTAGGTTCGGTTTGGATAAATTGGCAATGAGGTGGGTAATTTTGCTGAGAAATAGCGTTCTAAGATGGCGTCCGTCTCGCACACCACAATTTAGCATCCGTCTGTCTTCGGCACTGTTAGGGATTGTAAACACACGACACTTTTAAAACTCTTTCCACCGCTTTTAAAAGAAATAAAAATGAAAGCTCGAAAACGCAAGCAGAAAATACTCAGAAAATCCCGTGAAGAGCTAAGGTAAAGAAAATGCAAGAAATCTTCAAAATAAGGTGGTCCTGTGTGTACTTAATAAGGATTACCGATCATTATTTGCTACTATTGTTTTATTTGTTTATTTATTTATTTTGGTTTTATTTTCACAATCATGCAGCGACTTCAGACACCCGAGGGAGGAATTTCTCGGACTAGTATTTGAAACAACTAAATCCTTCTCATTACCGACGAATTTTCCACTTAATTTTAACTACCTCCAAGGGATTTTATTTACCCAAGAGAAAACGTTTGGTACTGAAAGGGTTTAATGCTGCACTCGTTAACATCCTAATGAAATACATGTTTTTCTTCCGTCATGTTGCTTAATGAAACTCAACATCTTCTTGTCACATTGCCTAATGAAACTCAGCATTTTCTTGTCACGTTGCCAAATGAAACAATATTTTCTTGTCACGTTGCTTAATGAAACAGCATTTTCTTGGCACGTTGTCTAATGAAACTCAACATTTTCTTGTCACGTTGCTTAATGAAACAACCTTTTTTGTCACGTTGCCTGATGACAGCATTTTCTTGTCAAGTTGCTTAATGAAACTCAACATTTTCTTGTCACGTTGTCTAATAAAACTCAGCATTTTCTTGTCACGTTGTCTAATGAAACAACATTTTCTTGTCACGTTACCCAATGAAACTCAACATTTTCTTGTCACGTTGCTTAATGAAACTCTACATTTTCTTGGCACGTTGCTTAATGAAACAGCATTTTCTTGTCACGTTGTCTAATGAAACTCAACATTTTCTTGTCACGTTGCTTAATGAAACAACATTTTCTTGTCACGTTACCCAATGAAACTCAACATTTTCTTGTCACGTTGCTTAATGAAACAACATTTTCTTGTCACGTTACCCAATGAAACTCAACATTTTCTTGTCACGTTGCTTAATGAAACTCTACATTTTCTTGTCACATTACCCAATGAAACTCAACAATTTCTTGTCACGTTTACTAATGAAACAACAATTTCTTGTCACGTTGCCTAATGAAACTCAACATTTTCTTGTCACGTTGCCTAATGAAACATTTTCGTCACGTTGCCTAATGGAACTAACATTTTCTTGTCACGTTGCCTAATGAAACTCATTTTCTTGGCACGTTGCTTAATGAAACAACATTTTCTTGTCACGTTGCCTAATGAAACTCAACATTTTCTTGGCACGTTGCTTAATGAAACAACATTTTCTTGTCACGTTGCCTAATGAAACTCAGCATTTACTTGTCACGTTGCTTAATGAAACTCAGTATTTTCCTCTGTCAAGTTGCCGTCATGCCATCAGTGTTTGATACATAATTTCACCCCGTGGATCATGACCCAACGTGGTGTAGCATTCCCAAGTAATCGTGACATTCATTAAGGAACTATTTTTGCCCGTCCACACCATATGCTGGCTTGTGTGGGCGGGAGTTCTGCATCACCGTGACCCTTTGAATTTCTCGCCCGCATCCGCCCGCGTTCAGTGCGGCCTCTTTTGTGAGTTAATGTATCAAAATGCAAATATCTCTCCCACACTCGCCCAAGCCAGCAAGCATTTAGTGTGGACGCGACCTAAGGCAGGAATGCCGCTTCCAAACAATATATGGCATCACTATGGAAACGCGTCTACCATTGTTGGCCAGGACCAGAGGGCATTTTATATTATCCATAGTTTATTGTGTCATTGTTTCGTACAGTGTGGGCGATAGATTGTTCATTGACACAGGTATTCTTGGAGATGTTTTGTCCTTGGTTTTGTGCCCGTACGTATTTCGGTAGCTCTTGTCGGCGTCATCTTTGTATAGTATGAGTTACGTATTCGGACTTAACTGATAAAACATACCGGTAATTTATAAGTGTCATGTATTTGGGTTGATAGTACTAACGCGTGATCGGCCTTCTCGTAATCTATGATCCCTTTTGAGGTGTCATTATCCGAAAGCAAAGCGGTGACGAATCTTCTCTGGGTAAATATGTTTGTCGTCTGTTTACTTATGTTCTACAACCCCCCCTGTCAGTGCAATGAGTAGCTCACCCCTAACACACACACACACACACACACACACACACACACACACACACACACACACACACACACACACACAGAGTTTATGTATTAGGCTAAACTGGTTCACTCGTACCTTTATGGACTGCTCGATCAGCACTTGTTTTTGCGATGCCCTGGAAACGAAACATACTACATGCGAGAAAGAACTGGTAATGAGACTGATAGTGAGGATAAAAAAAAAAAAAAAAAAAAAAAAAAGAGTGAAGGATGGGTAGGAGAAAATGAAATATAAAACTGCATTTAAGACTGGGATTTGTGTCACCGAACATGAGTAACGTTAAATGACATTCTGATATGGACGCGATTCGATCTAGAGTTCTATTCATTCCCAGCCTCAAGTTCTGACCACCGTTGTTGTAGTTGCCCCCCTTAGCATATCTCAAACGTGAACACAGTGGATTGCAGGCTGAAGTTCTCCCTTTCCTGCAGCCCACCATCTTCCTTTTGGGGGACGGGGAGGGAGATGAGGGACATTTGCATTACCGGTTAGTGGAGTGAGCCGGCTATATTAGTGCCACCACAGGAAGGCGTTCATCTTCTTCACCATTTGTTCGAACTGGAATGCGTTAAATGACATGCTAACACGGCCCGGGATTCGACCCAGGGTTTGTCTCATTCCCAGCCCTAAAATCGAACCACCGTAGAGATAGACTTGTTAGATATTGTTAATTGTGAAGGCTGTACTTCTTGACTGACTCTCTAATTCTTGTTAAAATATTGATAGTAACATTATTATTATTATTATTATTATTATTATTATTATTATTATTATTGTGTATGCGTATCATGTTTCTCGTTAGTCTCTCTCTCTCTCTCTCTCTCTCTCTCTCTCTCTCTCTCTCTCAAGCTTTTCATCCTCTTACATCATTTGATGCTGGAGAGGGACGCCTTCACGTGGTGGCACCGATATAACCGAGCGACTCCTCTACCAAGTTAGAAAATCATCCCTTATCTCCCTCCCGACTTCTGAAAGGAGGATGGTAGACTACTGAAGGAGGGGAACTTCAGCCTGTAGTCCACCGGGGTCACGTTTCAGATGAACCTGGGACTACGACTACTACTACCTGATGGAACTATGCTCAGAAAATGTCAGTAATTATTTGTGGAAAAAGTCTGTCAATAAATAAGGTAGATGTGCAATTTCTTCTTGTACATTCGGGGAAAACATGGAACTGCCTTTTTATTAATGGGAGGGGGCTGGTCCCCGAAGAATATTTTTGGGGTCGCACTCCCCAAATATCGCATAACAAAACACTACAGTTGCACAGGAAAGTGTCCTTCCCCAAGGGTCCCATGGATACGATAAGGAACACTACGATGCCTGCTGTCTCGGAAGGGTTGGTACTCAGGCGTGGAAGACGTATTTGCTAATAAAGACGGTAGTTATCCCTTAGCTCCACTTTCTTGGGGCTACAGTCAGGTAATAACTATTTTACTTGTATGAAAATATTAATTATTACATAGAATTTTGGAAGCACCATGAGAATGGTGCACGTCACGGAAGGAGCTACCATGTAGGAACTGTTGGTTGCCATACAGCAAAACCCCAGACAAACTGTGATAGAGTGAATAATAGATACAAATATCGGGGTATATCTTTTGTGTATTAAACCTGACATCCAGGTCCCTGGAAAACTCTCGCAGTAGTCATAAACCACGGTAACTGTAAACGTGATAATTATAATACGTTCGACAAAGACTACCGGCACCACCTCAGAGAATAAACACAACACGCCTATACTCCTGTTTATCATAAGAACTTTGAGGAGGGTTCCCAGGTGTTTCAGAAATTTAGGCAATGCTTCAAATGTGCTTGGGATTCAGAATAGCTGCATTATGTCATGGTTGTGTCATATATATTTAAACAGTTGTATACATCCACATCAGTGCATTTATTACATCATATAAAGGAACTACCTCCCTCATCTCATGGACAACCATAATTAGTGGATATTCAGGGTTACCAACAGTATCCACGGGTCCTGCCTATATTTTCATTGCCATCGTCTTTTGTGTCATATTGTTTAGCGCAGCATCGTGAGGATAACTTTTTTGATCATCTGTACAGCATGTGCAAAGATATCAAAGCCACATCTGCCCATCTTTCACTGTCTTTAAGAAGTATTAATTAGGTATGGAGGGCTGAGTCCCCTCTAAAAATCTATCTATTGCCAGACGCCTTAATCCCGTAAGGGGTGACCACAAACAAATCGCCTCCATGTCGCCCTGTCCCCTGCCATTTCACTGCCCTGCTCCCAGCTCACACCTCCTCTCTCATATACTAAATATCATGGTTGGAAAATTGTATATAGTTGAAGACCTTCCCAGTAACCAGCCGACCTCACCTGGGAAGTTTCATTTAAATCACACACACACACACACACACACACACACACACACACACACACACAGCGCAGAGTACATAAGATTAACGGACTAACAACAATGGTTCGAGGGCTGCAGGCTAATTTGGAATTCTTTTAAAGATTGTTAATGACACCCGCTCTGTGTATAGGCAATGAGGCTGGTGGCGGAGACGGAGTTAGTTTGAGGTTTTTGACTCTCTCTCTCTCTCTCTCTCTCTCTCTCTCTCTCTCTCTCTCTCTCTCTCTCGTCTGTCAGTCACTTTACCTGTGTCTGTCTATCACTGTCTGTCTGTCTGTCAGTCTGTCTGCCTCTCCTTGTAACTCCTGACCGCCTGCCTGCCTGTGTGTGTGTGTGTGTGTGTGTGTGTGTGTGTCCTTGTGACTCCTGCCGACAGCCTGTCTGTCTGTTTCTCCTGTCTGTCTGTCTCTCCGTCTGTCTGTCTGTCTCTCCTGGTGATTCCTGCTGACAGCTTGTCTGTCCGCCAGTCTGTATCTCTCCCATCTGTCTGTCTGTCCCTCTGTCTGTCTGTCTGTCTGTCTGTCTGTCTCTGTCTCTCTTTTGTCTCGTACTGACAGCCTGTCTGTCTGTCTGTCTCTCACATTCATTTCTAACTAGCATCATCACAGCGTTGGTGGCGGCAGTGTTGGTGTAGGGACGGGAGCCACCAACAGATGGCGTAGGCGTCCACTCCGGGAATTAATTTAAGCTCGTCGTATTGGCAAAGTGGCGGGCCGGGATTTGCATTTCTTTCTCTTTTTTCTTTATTAAATTTACTTTCCTCGTTATTTATTTAGGTTGTTTAATTTTAGTTTCCTTCCGTTTTCTTTATTTTTCCTTTATAATTTCTTCTTTATATTTATTTTTATTCTTAATTTTTGCTACGATGATGTTCACTCTATGTATATATATTTTTTAGGTTTCCTGTCTAAGCAGTTTTACTCAGTTTTATCAGAGGCTTTTTAGAAATGGGGGATTTAGGTATAGGATGATGCCACCTGCCTAACATCTAAAACAATGAATAGGGTTAAGGCGATGATGATGATGATGAATAGGGTTAAGGTGATGATGATGATGATGATGATGTTGATGAATAGATTGTGATGGTGGTGGTGATGGAAATGATGATGATGAATAGGGTTAAGGTGGTGGTGATGATGATGATGTTGTTGAATAGGGTTAAGGTGATGGTGGTGGTGATGGAAATGATGATGATGAATAGGGTTAAGGTGGTGGTGGTGAGGATGATGATGATTACGATGATGATGATGATGAATAGGGTTAAGTGGTGGTGATGGTTGTGGTGGTGATGATGATTACGATGATGATGAAGAGGGATAAGGTGGTGATGATGATGATTACGATGATGATGATGATGAATAGGGATAAGGTGGTGATGATGATGATGATGATGAATAGGGTTCAGGTGTTGGTGATGATGATGATGATGATGATGATGATGTTGACTAGATAATACATCCCTTCAGTCCGATACCCAACCTTTTTTAATCGGCTCGTATCACATTTCATTTTCCTACTTAGGGAGGATTTAGTAACGAAGGGGTTAGTGAAGGCCTACCTAACCCCTCCAGTTCCAAACCGTCTATTAAGCTGAAGAAAATCGTATGGTGGTAGCGAGAGTAAAATAAATCGCGTCCTGGGTTTGAAGGGGTTGAGCATCTTATTCATTTTGTTTATTTATTGTTTGTTTCCTCCGCCAGTGAAGTGTCAGGAGGTTGTTTATTCACCCTTGTCTGTTTGTCTGTTTATGCACAAAAAATCTCAAGAAGTTATCGGAATTCCGTGATATCTGTTGGAGAGGTGGACAGGTGATCACAAAGAGTTGATTAGATGTTGAGGTGGGTCCGGATCCAGGTGCAGGAATAAATCGTGTATTTTATTGGCGTTGTTGGAGGTATGGCTTTGTATACGGTGACAGGGAAGATGAAAATAGTAAAGTTAGATGAATAGGCGTGACGGTAAAAGAATTCGTCTGGAAGGAAATAGAAATTACAGCAGCTAACCTTAAATTTTATTGGCGTTGGCGGAGGTATGCGCTTTGTGAAGGCCAGCCATATCCGTGCCTACAGTTCATTAACTTTCACTTGACGGAGATTTGCGTATATTTGTATCCTATTTCCTGCAGTTCAATGGCAGAATTAGATAGTACTACAGCACTACATCTTTCCTGTAATGCTTCTTCGTGATTAGCATAGCATTTTTATTTTTTTTTTTACTTTTCAAACTGATGACATATTTTTGTCATATTCATACTGTCTCCAGATTATATATATATATATATATATATATATATATATATATATATATATATATATATATATATATACTGTTTAGAGGGACTTTTAGAACCGGAGGAGTTAGCTTTCAGAAATCTTTTGTTACAGTTAGCATTCAGGATGGAGAGATGGCATCGTTACGCCTAGCTGAAAATGAACAGAGAATGAGAGGATCGTGGGCACTATGTAGGCCTGGGTTGTCACTGGTCCTAAAAAGGAAGCATTGAGCCACAAGTACAGTACTGTGCAGTACAGTCAGTGATGTTGCCTCTGAGTGACTGTATGTAGGAGTTCAAGCTGAGACTCACATTGTCCCATATCTTTTATACATCCCAGATTTCTTTTTCGCCAAGAGCTTGCAACAACTGTAGGGAAGTAATAAGTTGCTTTGCCACTTGGTTTAGCTTCCAGTCCATAGAAAACATCAGCTGTACCGTGACCAACACCAGTACATGGATTCCCTAAAGATAAACATGGCGCCGTTGTCATGAGTAGATGAGAAAACAAACAGAATCAGAGCACTTGCAGACACTAGGTAGGAGTGGACCAGACACGGCCATTCTTAGCCTGAACAAACCAAATCCTTCGTAACCTCCAGACACAGAAGTTGAAAGTCTTTATAAGCATTTACCTTTGTTCCTTTTCCTGTACCTATAATCCCTGGTAACATCTTAAGTAACAAAAACATGACACTACAACATTTAAAGGAATTCGGGCAACATTTTGACTTGTCCATTTTCTCTCTTGTTCTTTTTCTTCTTGTTCTTTGTCTTCTTCCTTATTGTCTTCTTCTCTATCTTCTTTATTTTCTTCTTTATCTTCTCCTTCTTCTTCTTCATCTTTATCTTCATCATCATCATTATCATCATCGTCATCATCATCATCGTCTTCTTCTTCTTCTTCTTCTCCTCCTCCTCCTCCTCCTTATGATTTCTCTTATTCACTAGACCCTTCCTCTGATCTTTTTCCCCTTTCTTCCTTCTCCCTTCCCTCCTCCTTCCTTCTTCTCCCTTCCCTCCTCCTCCTTCCTTCTTCCTTCTCCCTTCCCTCCTCCTCCTTCCTTCCTTCTTCCTTCTCCCTTCCCTCCTCCTACTCCCTTCTTCCTTCTCCCTTCCCTCCTCCTCCTCCTTCCTTCTCCCTTCCCTCCTCCTACTCCCTTCTTCCTTCTCCCTTCCCTCCTCCTCCTCCTTCCTTCTCCCTTCCCTCCTCCTACTCCCTTCCCTCCTCCTACTCCCTTCTCCCTTCCCTCCTCCTCCTTCCTTCTCCCTTCCCTCCTCCTTCCTTCTCCCTTCCCTCCTTCTTTCTTCCTTTTCCCTTCCCTCCTTCTTCCATCTTTCGTCCATCTCCCTTCCCTCCTCCTCCTTCCTTCTCCCTTCCCTCTTTCTTCCTTTTCCCTTCCCTCCTTCTATCTTTCTTCCTTCTCCCTTCCCTCCTCCTCCTCCCATCTTTCTTCCTTCTCCCTTCCCTCCTCCTCCTTCTTTCTTCCTTCTCCCTTCCCTCCCCCCCCTTCCATTCCACCTCCTCTTCTCTCCTTTTACCACCTCCCCTTCTTTCCTCCTGCCTCTCCCTCTCCTTCCCTCTCCACCTCCACCATCTCCATCTTTTTCTACTTCTTCCTCTCCTCATTTCCTTCTTCTTCCCCCCTTCCTACTCTCCACACTTCCCTTCTCCTTCTTCGTTTCTTCTATGTCCCCCCCCCCCAACTTCCCTCCCTACATTCTCTCTCTTTCTCACCTCTCTCCTCTTCCCATCTGTCCTTTTCCTCCCGCCTCCATCTCTTCCTCCCCTCCCTGCTTCTCCATCTCTATCTTCCTTCCCTTTCTCTCTTTTTTCCCTCTCTTCCAGCCTTCTTTCCCTCTCCTCTCCTTTCCTTCCCCTGCCCCGCTATTTCCCTCTCTCTAACTTTCCTATCTTTCTTTTTACATTCCCTTTCCTCCTCCCTCTCTCCTCTCCTTCCCTCCTTCTCTTCCCATCTGCTTCCCCGTTATGTTTCCCTTTTTCTTCTCTTACTCATCTCCCCCTCTACCACCTCCCCCTCTCCATTTCTCTCCTCCCTCTTCCCCATCATCATCTTTCCTAATCTTCCTCTCCTTCTTCTCTCTTCCCTCCCCTCCTCCCTCCCCTCTTCCTCTTCTCCATCATCATCTTTCCTATTCTTCCTCACCTTCTCTCCTCCTCTTCTCTCCTCCCTACTTTCTCCCCCTTCCTCATCATCATCTTTTCTGCTTTTCTTCTCTCTCTCCCCTCCCCTCCCCTTCTCCCTCCTCTCCCATCCCTCCCCTCTCCCCCTTCCCCATCATCATCTTTTCTACTTTTCCTCTCCTCTCCTTCTTCCTCCCTTCTCTTTCTCCTCCTTTCTCCCTTCCCCTCTCCCTCTCATTCTTTCCTTCTTTCTCCCCTCTTCCCTCCCTTCTCTCTCATCTCCTCCCTCCCTCCACTATCCTCCCTTCCCCTCCTCCACTCCCTCCCCCTCCCCTCTTCTTCTTACTTAGCGAGGAGGAGTGCGTGCCGCCCTACACAGCACACTAACTACTCCAAAACTCTGCAAAAAAGGAGTGTGTCCAAGCAAAAGTGGGAGGGTGGTGGAGAGACACTTGTGGTGGTGAAAGGTGAGGGGGAGGGAGGGGGAGATGGAAAGTGTGTGTGTGTGTGTGTGTGTGTGAGAGAGAGAGAGAGAGAGAGAGAGAGAGAGAGAGAGAGAGAGAGAGAGAGAGAGAGGTGAGGGAGGGGCGGGGGAGATGGTGAGGATGTGGGAGGGTGATGGAGAGACACTTGTGGTGGTGAGAGGTGAGGGGGGGAGGGGGAGATGGAGTGAGGGAGAGGATGAGGAGAGACAGATGGAGGGAAGGGGAGAGATGGTGAGGAGGTGAAGGTAGGGGAAAAGGGTGGGGGAGAAACACGTGTTGTGATAAAAGGTGAGAGTTGGACAGGAAGAGAGATAGAGGGAGTGAAGGGGAGAGTGGGTGGGGGAGGGTGGTGGAGAAGGGAAGAGGGAGAGGGTGGAGGAGAGACACTTGTGGTGGTGAGAGGTGAGAGGGAGGGAAGGGGAGATGGAGGGAGTGAGGGTGAGGGAGGGGATGGGGAGGGTGTGAGAGGGGAAGAGATGGTGGGGAAAGGGGGAAGGGTGGGGAAGAAACACGTGTTTTAATAAGAGGAGAGAGTTGGGGAGGAAGGGGAGATGAAGGGATTGAGGGAGAGAGGGTGAGGAAGGAGACGGGGAGAGTGGGTGGAAGGGTGATAGGAAGAGAGGGCGAATGAGGATAAGGGGAAGAAAGTGGGTGTGGGAAGGGAGTGAGGGAGAGAAGATGAAGGAGGGAAAGGGAGACAGGCCGGGAATGATGGTAAGGGTGGGTGAGAGTGAGGAAGGGTAAGGGTGAGGGAGTAGAGAAGAAAGGGAGGGAAGAGAGGAGGTGTGAGAGGGTGAGGGGCAGGGAAAAAGTGGAGAGAAGAGGAGAGGAGGGGAAGGAGGTGGAGGAGGAGAGGAGAGAAGAGGGTAAGAGGTGGAGGAGGAGAGGAGAGGAAAGGAGAGGAGGGGTGAGGAGAAAGGAGGGCTCACACTGCACACCCTCCCGTAAGCATCCACTCACCACTCTCGCCATGTTATATTAGTCTAATTTTTCCTCTTTAAGGGAAAGAACTACGACCCAGGTTTAGTTCTGAAGAGGGAACAAAGAAATTAGGCATCCTTGTCCTTCCTCTAAGAACATCTCACTCTAATATATATTAAAAATTTCACAAGTGCCAACATATGATGTTCCTTAAACTAAGAAATATGGCGTTTTATATACCGAGACTGCGTTAGTGAAGGTAGGAAGATTTTGTTAGTTAATTCCTTACACCTATAATGATTTCCGCCAGTTTCTTCAACTTGGGACGGCTTCATATACAATACACACATGCATCAGAATCAGTCACACTCAGCTAAATATTTACCATTACTTTTAATAGAGAGGGTGGTCACTACCCTTCAATATCATCTTGTGTGTTATTCATACAAACTTTGTCCACAATAAAAGGGCATAAACTACATATAAGCCAATGTTAAAGCGTAATTTGCATCATAAATCCCTAGGGAGGATGTGGTACCTGGCCATAATGACGTCGATATGATAAAACTGTAATTTATATATAGAAGATTATGAGAAATACAGGGAAAATAATATGGATGCTTGCCGTTCAGTGCGTGTCTTTTTTTCAAGAAACCAGATGGAAAGATTTGATCCCAGTTTGTATTAGGCTGTCGATTTAAAGTGGTATATTTCCCTTTTGTACTGCAGTAATCTAATTTAAGTAATAATTGGTACATCGCTGACCAACCATATTGTAGCACATTGACAGTTTACAGTAAAAAAAAAGAAAAAAAAGAAAAAAAAAAGTCAAGGGGTAACTATCAAATCTGCAGTTAAATTTCAGACCATGATGATGAATGTGACACAGGCTTCCTAGAACACCTTACGTTGGGTAATGTTTTGAATGTTGAATCTTAATATTACTTTTATGTTATTTATATCGTTTAACACTGACAGTTTACATGTTAATATTACCTTTATGTTATATCGTTTAAAATTGACAGTTTACATGTTACATCTTAATATTACCTTTGTTATTTATATCGTTTATACTGACAGTTTACAGCAGCAATACAACGAGAAAAGATTGAGGTGCAGTGTGTAGAATAAATCGTTAAGGAAAATATGCACCGAAATCTCCAAAGCCGCTTGGAATATGACCCTCAACACTGACAATAAAATATGTCCCCTCATACGGACTCTCTCTCTCTCTCTCTCTCCATGCTACGGGCTACACTCCCACAATGACACAAGTTCATTCTCGAACGTATTTACGATCGCTTCCTTGTCCTGACTTATATCCAGTGTTGCAGGAAGAACTAGACATGGACAGATTTTTGAACTCATTTCCTTGTCCTTCCTAGTAAAACAAATAAAGCCTTCGATACGTATGTTTGTATGAATAAATGGTGATGGGAAAGTTGTGCCGTCAGCTTTCCTTGTCTTCCATACTTAATAATAATAATAATAATAATAATACCATTATTTCTTTCGTATGCTTTCTTTTCTCAAACCAGGACTAAAACTGTAACCTCACTATTTTCCATGGTGAGTTGTAGGCGTATATTCACACCAGAATATGGTATTACTTACAAAGAAGTGTTATGGCATAAACAAACTGTAGCAATATCTCATACCAATAAGTTATGTTAAGTATTGTTCAAAGGGACGAAGATCTGTGCCAATTAGGGGAAAGAACTATGACCCGGGTTTATTTCTGTACAAGGAACAAAGACACAACAAGACTTCCTCGTCCTTCCTCTAAGAACCACTGTCAATAACTTCTAAACATTACACTAATTCAAGATGCAGGGAATTTTTGTTTAGAACACGAAATATAGTTCCTTATATAACAAGACTGCGTTATTGAAGGTAGGATGATTTTCTTCGGTAATTCATTACACCTATAATAATTTCCGCCAGTTTCTTCAGTCCAGGATGGCTTCATATACAATACACACATGCATCAGGATCAATCATACTCATCTAAATATTTACCACTACTTTTAATAGAAAGAGTGGTCCATATATAACGCATTTCTATAACATATATTAACAGGCGAATTTCAAATGGAGCGCTATTTATGGACCACCCTGTATAACTGGGTAATAAATGATATTATCCACATAATCTAGTTTAAATAGTAATCAGGGTATGCTGTACAAAATCATTTATTGCTACAGTATAATTTATTAGTATGAAATAATCAAGAATTCTATCGTTCGTTCGTTCGTTGACAGATTCCCTGCACCTACAGTATAGTACATTAGCCCGGTCAGTGGGGTATGGGCTGGTCAAAAAACAGTAACTGGGGAGGACAGGACCTGAGGATTGCCCAGCACACACGCCCTGTCTCCTGACTGGCTTTGTGGTGTGTGTGAAGAATTCTATAGTATATCGTCTGTCATACCAACTGAAATGCCAGAGGACGCTTTCCTAGTAAATGCTGGGTTGCGGATTGTGCATTTGATACCTAAATTTTGCATCTGTGTGGCCTTTATTGTTTAAATATCGACACAGTTTATTGCAACAGCTTGACGATTAGGTATTGCAATCCAATATGCAGAATAAATTGCCAAGGAAGAAGTGCTACGAAATCTCCTCACCCACTTAGAATACTTCTCTCTTCCTCCTCTCTCTCTCCCGCTCTTTCTCCATTTCTCCCCTCCTCTCGTAAACTTTCGTTATTTCAAATACCAGCCATTTACCGGCAAATATCGGTCCTGATCCCTAGGTATCGATTACTTATTTTTTTTTTTTTTTAGTTAAAAAAAAAAAAAAAGAAATTTTGACAGTATTTACAAGGATACCATATTGAATCTGTCCACTTAGTACAATGTGGTGCCGACTTTTTTTTATTTTTATATTTAACGGGGAAAAATGAACTCCTAAAGAACTAATATATAACTTCTGCATAACTGATGATTGCACGTCCTCACAGGTGATAATCTTTGTGGGTAGAATTATTACTCCACAATTTGACCCCAAGCACTTCCACTCAGTCAAACCTGAATGATTTTATTGTAATTTCAGTTGGTTCACCAGGGTTACATTTAGATATATATATTGATTCTGGTAATCGTTTACGCCAATATTGATCGTCAGTGTCATCGTTATCTTAAATTCTAATTGCTACTGACGCCCGGTGAAAGAGAGAGAGAGAGAGAGAGAGAGAGAGAGAGAGAGAGAGAGAGAGAGAAATTGTCATATGGCAATATTATAATCAAATTTACTTTATCTTTGGTAGGTATTACTATACCTCATACCAATTAACCTGGCCAGGCATGTATGGCAATACTGTTCCCGTCGAGATTCTGATTGGCTGGAGGTGTTTGTTCGATTTCGTTGTTGCTTAAGCCGATACGCTCTTTATTATCAGATGTGATACTGAGTTTGTCGACAATACAATCGTCAAAAGCAATACGAAATCAGATGTATACATAACAACAATGAAGTTTTCGTAGGAAGTTAGGGATATGAGTCAACAAAGTGTTATAACAGTCCAAGTCAATGTCAGCATTCGAACAATTCCTTTAAATCTCCGACACTACGTAATATAACAGAAAATTAAGGAAACCTGCTTAATCTAAGCGTTGGTATAACACACTTAATTTTTAAGGTCAGTCCGTACCCTTAAATCGTGCCACAACTCTGAATAATTAAAAATTCTAATGAAAAGACGAGTTCTGCGGGGAGGCAGGTTTGAAAAAATTGCGAAAATCAAAGTAGGTTAAAGGAAAACTATTTCATTATATCTCCTCTATTATCACAGTACGGACCGATCATAAAACTTAAATATTATACCAACGCTTAGATTAAGCAGGTTTCTTGATTTTCTGTTATATTACGTAGTGTAGGAGATTTAAAGGAATTGTTCGAATGCTGACATTGACTTGGACTGTTATAACACTTTGTTGACTCATATCTCTAACTTCCTACGAAAACTTCATTGTTGTTAAGTATATATCGGATTTCGTATTGCTTTTGACGATTGTATTGTCGACAAACTCAGTATCACATCTGATAATAAAGAGGGTATCGGTTTAAGCAACAACGAAATCGAACAAACACCTCCAGCCAATCAGAATCTCGGCGGGAACAGTATTGCCATACATGCCTGGCCAGATTAATTGGTATGAAATATAGTATATGGATTAATATGAACCTGAGAGAGAGAGAGAGAGAGAGAGAGAGAGAGAGAGAGAGAGAAATTGTCATATGGCAATATTATAATCAAATTTACTTTATCTTTGGTAGGTATTACTAGTATTTGGGTTAATATGAACCAGAGAGAGAGAGAGAGAGAAATTGTCATATGGCGATATTATAATCAAATTTACTTTATCTTTGGTAGGTATTACTAGTATTTGGGTTAATATGAACCTGATAGAGAGAGAGAGAGAGAGAGAGAGAGAGAGAGAGAGAGAGAGAGAGATCGTATTGAAGGATTAACCTCTTCAGACCCATGATGTAGTAATTTCCCTTCATATTTCCACAAGAATCTCATTTCAGCTTAGGAGCCTTGTGAACAGGCAAAGTTATGAACGGGTTAATGAAGGCTGTATCCAACCCCTCCAGATCCAAAACGCTCCCCAAAGCTGAATAAAACCGTCTGGAGGCAGCAAGGATTAAAAAAATAAGCACGTCGTCGGAATGGAAGGGTTAACGATCATCCAAGTGCTTAATCCCTTCATACCGGTGACGTAGCTTAGTTTATACCTCCAAACACCAGACGATTTTACTCAGCTAAGGACAGACTACTCAATTTTTACTCTAACTTGGCCTAGAATTACCATCTCTCCATCTTGAATACTGAGATGTAGCAAGAGAGTAACGCTAGACTCTCAGCTTAGTCACGAAGAAGTGCAGTGGGAAGGATTGTCTTATTCTGCCACTGAGCTACATGGTATAAATGCAATTGGTTAAAAGCTAAGGCCAAGTTAGAGTAAAAGGACTACAGCAGTGAAAGGGGTAATGAAGACTCCATCCAGCCCCCCCTGCCATTTATCAAAGTCTTTCCTCAGTAAAATAACCTGGACAGGAAGGGAAAAAAAGCTATATGACTCTCCCTCTCTCTCTCGTCATGCTACTTGCTA
Source organism: Coenobita brevimanus (assembly GCF_032717465.1). Classification (NCBI taxonomy): domain Eukaryota; kingdom Metazoa; phylum Arthropoda; class Malacostraca; order Decapoda; family Coenobitidae; genus Coenobita; species Coenobita brevimanus. The sequence goes on along the minus strand of NC_136973.1, from coordinate 6,812,821 downwards.
CACTCCCACAATGATGCAAGTTCATTCTTTACATTTACAATCGCTTCCTTGCCGTCACTTATACACTATCCAGTTTTGCAGGATGAACTAGACATGGAAGGATATTTGGACTCGTTTCCTTGTCCTTCCTGGTAAAGAAAATAAATGAACCTACGATCCTTACATGTCTTTGTATGAAAAAATGAACATGGGCAAAATGTACCATCTCCTTTCATTTTCCTGCCATAAAATAAAACAAAATAACCGACTATCCTTCCTCTCGTAGTCCGTTTACTCTGACTTGGCCAAAAAACTCATTAATCCATCCTGAATGCTGAATTTTAGCAAAGAATTAACACTGATATAATGGTGTTAGTCACGAATTAGCTGTAAAATTGAAGAGCGGAAGCATCACCACTTTTTGCCACCGAGTTACGTGAAATAAGATGCAAAGGACGAAAATCCTGGACAAGTAAAGGTGAAAGAACAATAACCCAAATTTATTCCTGAACAATTACTAATAGACAAATGAACACTTTGTAGTCTTTCTCGTCCTTCTTTGGTAACCTTCAACTATCAAAACAACAATTCCAAAGCATATGCCCAGCAGTTAGCGACACTTACAGAACATACATACTTATTATATGTGACTGCGTTTTTCAAGGTATGACCCTTTGATTGGCTGTTTCGCCATCGTCACCCTCGTAAACAAACCGCCTAAGTCATTTTTCGGCGATTTCTGGATTTTTGCCTAGATTCTTCATCATGTGGTGCACTCTCCAAATGAAAAAAGCATATGAATGTTTTTGTCCCAACAAGAAGTTATAAAAGCATAAACACTGACTTTATATGAAAATTAAGAAAGGAGACATTTTTTTGTTTCGATTTCCGGAAAAGTAGAAAATACGACTTAGGCAGTTTCTGAACATTTATTTATTTATGTTTATTTATTTATTTATACGATTATGATGTTATACTTTATGCCAAAACCTTCCATCTAGTTTTTCATATGACAACCACATACATATTGTTCATTCATGGTTAGCCAAGTATTTGTCATAGTTTTAAATATACTGTCTGAAATATACTCGTATATCTCTCCATTCTATCCCCCATCTCATCCTTGGTCTCCCCCTCCCTCTTCCCCTCTCCACCTCATTCACATACACTTTCCTCGTTAGTCTCTCCATCCTCTCCACATATATACTCCTCTCTGAAATATACTCTTACCGGTAATGTCTTCAGTATACTCCTGTTTTCAAAATATGCTCCTTTCTAATATATTCCTGTCTCTTAAATATTCTCTGCTTTCTAAAATAGGTCTTAAACATACTTCTCTCTCTGATATAGTGAGGAGGACGATTATTCTCTTCAAATCTACCTCCAGACGATTTTATTCCGCTCGGGTAGATGTCTTGTAGTCTCTCTCTCTCTCTCTCTCTCTCTCTCTCTCTCTCTACCTCCACACTACTTTGTTCAGATTATAGTAGATTTTTCGTATTGGAGGGGTAGATGCAGCTAATTTGGTGTATTATTCAGACTGGAGGGGGTAGACGATTTTAGGGAAAGGAGGGGGTAGACGATTTTGGGGGGACTGGAGGGGGTAGACGATTTTAGGGACTTTAGGGGGTAGACGATTTTGGGGACTGGAGGGGGTAGACGATTTTGGGAACTGGAGGGGGTAGACGATTTGGGGGACTGGAGGGGGTAGACGATTTGGGGGGACTGGAGGGGGTAGATGATTTTAGGGACTGGAGGGGGTAGACGATTTTGGGGGACTGGAGGGGGTAGATGATTTTAGGGACTGGAGGGGGTAGACGATTTTAGGGACTGGAGGGGGTAGACGATTGGGGGACTGGAGGGGTAGACGATTTGGGGGACTGGAGGGGGTAGACGATTTGGGGGACTGGAGGGGGTAGACGATTTGGGGGACTGGAGGGGGTAGACGATTTGGGGGACTGGAGGGGGGTAGATGGAGCTAGTTTGGTAGAATTATGGTGGTAGATAAGCTAGATATATCCATCATTGTCTCCCAGTATGCGTAAGGTCTCTCTAAATCTAAATATAATCGTGGTATACTCCTTTCATCTGAACTTGGCCCAGTTTTTCACTCTTTTGCAGCTTATTTCACGCACCACAATGGAGAAATAATGAAATACCAGGGCTCTACATCCCCTCCATGGCACTTCTTCGTGACTAGCATCATTTTTTTTTTTTAGTGTTCGCGTATTGCTGCAACTTAGCACTTTTAGCAGGTTAGCGTCTTTAGCAATTTAGCATCTTTAGCAGTTTAGCATATTTAGCAGATTTTAGTATCTAGCAGTTTAGCTTCTTTAGCAAATAAGCATTTTTAGCAGTTTAGCACTTTAGCAATTTAGCACATTTAGCAGTTTAGCATCTTTAGCAATTAGCATCTTTAGCAGTTTTAGGCTGAGTTAGAGCGGAAACAAGTTTAGTACGAGTATAACGCAGTGTTTTCTAACCCTTTTCGGCCGTGACCCACATTCCGGAAACGCGCAAACACAGCTACCCATGATGTCAGGCTGATAAATTTGCACCGGATATATATTCAAGTTGGTTGAGGTGATAGTGGAATGAATTTATCGGTAATATAACATGTTTCACCTTCAGTTCACTTTTATATCGTGTCTGAAAAATATAGAAATAATCACCTAATACAACGTCAGACATTTGTCGATGTGTATTTCTGTATATTCGTGTGCCTCCTTAAAAATATGTACAAATATATCTTGATTTATGCATCCGCTTACTTATGTAGGCCATAATATTTACACACACACACACACACACACACACACCTTTTCCCAGGTATTGAGATATAACCCTATGGCTATGCTTTATGGCTTTTATTAGCATCTAGGTCGTGGTTGGCATAGAATTCGTCTTTCGGACCAATTTACAACTTTCAGTCACAGTTAGATATCCCAAAATCAGAAGACGAGTCCATTCAGCTGGGAGTAAAACAACCAGTGACAGAAATGAAGTTACTCTGTTACTTAAAATACATATGTACTGTGCCTTTCGACTGCTCAATGTCCACTAAGGCAGACAACAAACTGTATGGGCTACGAACTGAGGAGAGAAGGTTCAATCATCTCAATTTCCTCCTTTTTCGTAGAGCGTAATTTCAGTGACAATAAACTGTGGGCATCGCGGACTATCGGTGCAGTCACTGATCAACTACTAAGGAAGGTAGAGAAAACTACAGTCGATCCTTGCCAGCTCACTCCTTAAGGCTTGGAGATCCAGTTTTCGTCACGACTTGGGGATTAAGAACCAGATGGAGAACGAAAACTACGTCACCGGGAAGAAGGGGTTAATTCCTCGTGATTATCCTTCCCTTGGGGAGGGTGGGGGTGGGGGAGAACACTTCCCCAGTATCCCTGTATGTCGTAAGTGGCCACTAAAAGGGGCGTTTTTTTCTCCAGCCTCTCCTTACTGTCCTCTTCTGCTTTTTTTTCCTACCTCTCTTCTTGATATTTCTGTGCTTCTTCCGGCCTTTGTTTCCCTCTACTCCTACAGTGCCATGTAGCCATATTACGGCTTGGTGCTGATTCTTCCCTATTCCTTCATTCCTCGTGACTATCAGATGCTGTAAACCAGTATTTCCTTTTACATGCTCACTTGTATACCTGTTTACTTATCGCTTGCTTAAGTAAATTGATCGCGGGTGAGCGAAACGGTGACCACAGTTCGTTCACCTACACTTGGCTCAAATTTTCGTCCTTTTGCAGCTTATTTCACATAGCTAAGTGGCAGGAAAGACAATGCAATGGCTCTGTATCCAGTCCACAGCACTTTCTCGTGACTAGCACTGTATTCTAGCTTTTATACATCGTTATAACTCGGCATTCAAGATGGAGAGAGAGCTGTTTTAGGCTTGACTAAAGGAGAGAGAGAGCGAGAGAGAGAGAGAGAGAGAGGAACGGAGTGGAGAGGTACTGTGGGATGGAGGAAGGGTTGCGTGATGGCGGAGGACAGGGTGACGTAGATGCAGTTTGTGACTACCTCTGGGAATAGAGCGTCTGGCAGTAGATAGATAGATAGATAGATAGATGAATAGACACAATTAGATAGCCGGGAGCCATCTGAGTGTGCCTTGCGCATTACGGAGGTTATTCTCTCGGGCATGGAAGCATACATTCCTTTCTCATATCCTTTGACTAACGCAAGAAAGCCTTGGTTTAATCACACTTGTTCTAATGCTGTCCGCAACAAGGAGAGGGCCTACAAAAGGTACCGGAGCCAACTCACTCCTTAATCACATCATCTTTACGTTTCTGCCCGGAATCGTGCTAAGTCTGTTCTTCGCTCTACTAAAAATAATTTCATCCATACTAAATGCTCTCAACTCACCAACTCGAATTCTTCCCGCTCCTTCTGGCACCTTGCCAAAAATCTTTCTAACAACTTTACCTCATCATTCTTCCCTCCTCTTTTCTACTCTGATGGCTCTGTAGCTATTTCTTCTACTGATAAAGCAGGTCTCTTCGCACAGACTTTCTCCTCCAATTCCACCTTAGACGATTCCGGTGCTGTTCCTCCATCACTTCCCCCCTCTGACTTCCTCATGGCTGACATTAAAATGTCTTCAGTTGATGTATTTTCTGCCATCACTGGCCTCAATACTAACAAGGCATATGGGCCTGATGGGGTCCCTCCTGTTGTTCTCAAGAACTGTGCTTCTGTGCTTACACCCTGTCTAGGCAAACTCTTTCGCCTTTGTCTGTCAACTTGTACCTTTCCTTCTTGCTGGAAGTTTGCTCTCATTCAGCCAGTCCCAAAGAAGGGTGACCACTCCCAACCCTCCAACTATCGTCCAATTGCTTTAACGTCCTGTATTTCAAAAGTTTTCGAGTCAATTCTCAATAGAAAAATTTTAAGGCATCTTTCCTATCACAACCTTCTTTCCGATCGTCAGTACGGGTTCCGTCAGGGACGCTCCACTGGCGATCTTTTCACTTACCTTTCAGACTCCTGGTCATCCTCCTTTCGGGACCTTGGAGAAAGCTTTGCCATTGCACTTGACATCTCAAAGGCTTTCGATCTGGCATAAATCTTTAATTTCCAAACTGCCCTCCTACGGTTTCTATCCGTCTATCTGTGCCTTCATCGCTAGCTTCCTTTCTGGTCGTTCTATAGCAGCTGTTGTAGACGGCCATCGTTCTTCTCCTAGATCTATCAACAGTGGTGTTCCTCAGGGCTCTGTCCTATCACCAACTCTCTTCCTTTTATTCATCAATGATCTTCTAAGCTGTACATCTAACCCTATCCACTCATACGCTGATGACTCCACCCTTCACCTTTCCATTCGGTTCCCGCAACGCCCATCTCAATAGTTACTTCAACAAACAAGGGATGAGGCTATGGCACACCTAATGTCTGACTTGGCTCGTATCTCTGACTGGGGTAAAAATAATATGGTTATTTTTAATGCATCTAAGACTCAGTTCTTACACCTATCAACCCGACAAAATCTTCCACAGGTATACCCACTAATGTTTAATAATATTCAGATTAATCCTGCATCATCCTTGAACATGCTTGGGGTTTCATTTACTCGGGACTTATCTTGGAAAGATCATATTTCATCTCTTGTAAAATCTGCTTCCAAGAGATTGGGTGTGCTAAGCCGACTCCGCTCTTTCTTTACCCCTGCACAATTGTTGACTCTATACAGGGGTTTTATCCGCCCCTGTGTGGAGTACAACTCTCATGTGTGGGGAGGCTCCCCACATACAGCTCTTCTCAATAGGGTGGAGTCAAAGGCTTTTCGTCTTATTAACTCTCCTCCTCTTACTGACTCCCTTCAACCTCTGTCTCTTCGCCGCACTGTTGCATCTTTATCTCTTTTCTATCGCTACTTTAATGGTCACTGTTCCTCTGAACTGTCTGCTTGCATTCCTCCACCTCTACGAAGGGTGCGTAGCACCCGTCTGGCAGCAAACTCTCATCCTTTTTCTGTCCAACTCTCTAATGCAAGAGTTAACCGTTACTCCCAGTCTTTCATTTATGCAACAGGTCAGCTCTGGAACTGTCTCCCTCTGTCTGTATTTCCTGCTGCCTATGATCTCCATTCTTTCAAACGCAGTGTGTCCAGGCATCTCAAAATGATCGGATCTTGAATTTGGCTCTCTATTGCATTTTGTTTTTCTCTTGGAGGGAACTGTTACTGTGGGCTCATGGCCTTTGGTTCCTTCTTCCTCGCATAAAAAAAAAAGATAGACATACAACAGATAGATAGACCGATAGATAGATAGGTATACAGAGAGGTAGGCAGTTACATATACAGAGAGAGAGAGAGAGAGAGAGAGAGAGAGAGAGAGAGGGAGAGAGAGAGAGAGAGAGGGGGGGGCTTACAATACATCCCTCACCTTTCTTCCTATCCCCCGAAATGAGGATAGTGGGCTGCAGGGGTGGGGGAGGGGGAGTGGAATTCAGCCTGCAGTCCACTGAGTTCACGTTCAGATTAACATGGTCTATAATTGCTACAAACACCTTAAAGCCAATGAATATTCCCTTTAATTTAGTTTTCCTGTTACAATACTCCTTTCACTCTAACTTGGCTCAATATTGCCATTTCTCCATCTTGAATGTTTAGTTTTAGCAATGGATTGGCGCCAGAATAGGATGCTAGTCACGAAGAAGTGCTATTGGAAGGATGTACTGTAGAGCCGTAGCATCGTCTTTTTCTGCTACTGAGCCTGCGTGAAAATAGGCAGCAAAAGGACGAAAATCAAGGCCAAGTTAAGGCGAAAGGACTACAGACGAATTAATTGAGGTTACGAAAGGACACTCGTACTGAAGGGGTTTAAGACAATATATACACCTCTGCCAGTTCGAAAAAAAAAAAATCTCTTAAAGGAAAAAAGAAAAAAGATTAAAAAAAAAACAGAAAAAGACGTCCCGGGGCTCAATGGGTAGACTGTCACCTGTATCCTAATTAGGGAAGGTATCCGCTGTTTGAAGGGGCGTGAGTTCGATTCCACGGCGGGGCAGGAATGAGATGGGTGGTTGGAGGTCGGTGAAATGGAGAAATATATGAAAGAGGTGAGCTGGGAGGAGGGCAGCGAAATGGCGGGGGACAGGGTTGACATGGAGGCGATTTGTTTGTGGCCACTCCTTACGGGATTAGGGCGTCTGGGTATAGATAGATAGATAAATAGAAATAGACTTTACTAATCTTTCTCAAAATTCACTTCCCCTCTCCGTATCTCCTCCTCCCCCTCTCCCTATCTCCTCCTCCCCCTCTCCTTATCTCCTCCTTCCCCTCTCCCAATCTCCTCCTCCCCCTCTCCCTATCTCCTCCTCCCCCTCTCCCTATCTCCTCCTCCCCCTCACCCTATCTCCTCCTTCCCCTCTCCCTATCTCCTCCTCCCCCTCACCCTATCTCCTCCTTCCCCTCTCCCTATCTCCTCCTCCCCCTCACCCTATCTCCTCCTTCCCCTCTCCCTATCTCCTCCTCCCCCTCTCCCTATCTCCTCCTTCCCCTCTCCCTATCTCCTCCTCCCCCTCTCCATATCTCCGCCTTCCCCTCTCCCTATCTCCTCCTCCCCCTCTCCCTATCTCCGCCTTCCCCTCTCCCTCTCCTTGCCCTTCCCCCACCCTCTCCCTCCCCTTTCCCCACCTCTCCCCCTTCCCCTCTATATTACCCTTTCTTTCTCATATTAACCATTGTTTTATTATTATTACTAATTTTTTTTACCTAACTTTCCACCCCTACCCCCCATGCCACTCTTGTTTTATTTCCCATTCTTCTCTCTCTCTCTCTCTCTCTCTCTCTCTCTCACACACACACACACACACACACACACACACACACACACACACACACACACACACACTTCCCTTCCCCACCCACACGCACACACACACACTTCCCTTCCCCACCCACACGCACACACACACACTTCCCTTCCCCACCCACACAACCTTCCCTTCCCCACACACACACACAAACCTCCCGTCCTTCACATCCCTCACCGTCCTCTCTTTCCCCTTCCTCCCACACCCTCCCTGTCTCCCTCACTTTCCCTCCCTACCCTCCCTCCCTCACCCGGTCGAACCCAGGTCTGCTAATTCAGTGCCCCGGTACTCCAAACCACTCTCATCGGCCACTCCATTTTTGCAATTGAAAGCGGGGCGAAACATCTCCATTTTCCCGCGTTTTCCTAGTTCGCACAATGGCCGCCAGGGGGGTCATTGTCGCTCGAGAGTTCAAATTGGCAGTATCGCTAAAATCCTCCGCTTCCGGGATCAATTGGGCCTTTTTTCCTTTTCATTTTTTATCCTTTTTTGTGTCTGGGTTTTTAATTAGCCTCCCGGAATGAAAAAAAAGGGGAAAAATTGAAAAAAAAGACGGAACACTCGAATGCTGGCGGACGCTGAGAGCCGAGTGTTTCAAGGGAGGAAATGGTGGTTCTTTCATGTGATTTTTTGGGGTGTTATTTTTTGCGTTTTTTTCCTGTGTTTATGTTTTTTTTTCTGCGTTTTTTCTGGTTTGCTATATATGAAAGCTGACTGGTAATTAAGGCACAAGTAATTAGGATACAGGTGGTAATTAGGATAAGTAATTAGTATACAGGTGGTAATTAGGGTATAGGTGGTAATTAGGGTACAGTTAATTAGGATACAGGTGGTAATTAGGATACAGTTAATTAGGATACAGGTGGTAATTAAGATACAGGTGGTAATTAAGATAGTTAATTAGGATACAGGTGGTAATTACGGTACAGGTAATTAGGATACAGGTGGTAATTGCGGTACAGGTGGTAATTAGGATACAGGGGGTAATTAGGATACAATTAATTAGGATACATGTGGTAATTACGATACAGGTGGTAATTACGGTACAGGTGGTAATTACAATACAAGGAACACAGGAATACAGAATACAAACAAACAGCAACAGATCCATTGGTCCTTTCGAGGCTGTTTGTTATAGGACGGATTATAACCGACCTAATTATTCGATTAGTTAAAGACAAGGATAGCAGGAGGACGTTAAAGACAAGGATAGCCCAGTTAAAGACAAGGATAGCCCAGTTAAAGACAAGGATAGCCCAGTTAAAGACAAGGATAGCTCAGTTAAAGACAAGGATAGCCCAGTTAAAGACAAGGATAGCTCAGTTAGACAAGGATAGCCCAGTTAAAGACAAGGATAGCCCAGTTAAAGACAAGGATAGCTCAGTTAAAGACAAGGATAGCCCAGTTAAAGACAAGGATAGCCCAGTTAAAGACAAGGATAGCAGCAAGACATTAAAGACAAGGATAGCAGGATGGCCCCCCTCACCCACCCAACTGAAGCCGGCAGGAAATAGTGAGAAGGACTATCATGCAGCATAGAAAGTCTCTCGTGGAAATTTTATGGGAAAGAGGGAAGGGAAAATTTATTGTTTTTTTTTTTTTTTTTAACGTACAAGGGAAATACATCTAGTCCAATTAAGGAACAAAGTAATTGGGATATAAGTAATTAGGATATAGGTGGTAATTAGGGTATAAGTAATTAGGATATAAGTAGTAATTAGGGTATAAGTCGTTAGGATATAAGTAGTAATTAGGGTATAAGTAATTAGGACATAAGTAGTAATTAGGGTATAAGTAATTAGGACAAGTAGTAAATAGGGTGTAAGTAATTAGGATATAAGTAATTAGGATACAGGTGGTAATTAAAGGTGGTATAGGTACTGAATAGGGCAGGTAAAATGTCTGATAATACAGGTGAGGGACGCCTTCACGTGGTGGCACTGATATAACCGGGCGACTCCACTGCCTGGGTATACACACGTCCCTCAAACCCCTCCCTATCCCCCAGAAGGAAGATGGTGGACTGCAGGAGGATAGGAACTTCAGCCTGCAGTCCACTGGGTTCACATTTAGCCTGGTATTTTACGTGCGATTTTGAACTGTATATGTGAAGTTGTGTTTTATTTATTTTATTTTTTTATTCTGGACACAAATTTGACAACCCGTTCTCAAAGCCCCAGCAGTCCTTTCGCATGTCACCACTTCAGCGCTAACACCCACCTTCCATAATGAATACGTGCTAGGGCCGCCTCATTTAGGGCTGGTGTGGTGGTGTGAGTGGGGAGATGGAGGGTGGAGGGTGTGGAGAGGTGGTATGTGGATGGCAGGAAGAGTGGATGGTTAGGAGAGGTGAGAGGTGTGGATAGGTGGATGAATAGATAGATGGATGGTTGGATGAGTGGATGGGTGGATAAATGGATGGATGGATGAATGAATGAATGGATGGATGGATGGATGGATGGATGAGAGTGGGATGTGGATAGTACAGATTGATTGAGAAAAGGAGGATGAGGTG
>NC_136973.1:6727500-6797500 GCF_032717465.1 Coenobita brevimanus | reverse complement strand
TATAGAATGTAACTTCCTTTTCAGTCATTTCTATAGAATTTCCAGGTCAGTTTTTCCATGCTGCATGGTGGTTCATCTCACATTTTCTTGCCAGTTTTAACGGGGGGGGGGGTTGGAGGCAGGGGGGGAGCCTTCTTGCTTTACCATCCTTATCCTTCAGCATGTAGAGCTGGATCTCGTAGTCATAGTCTACCCAAGTAGCCATGAAAGGACCATAAGGTCTGTTGCTGTTTGCTTTCCTCTGTATTAGACTGAACACCATCACCTTTCCATTAAATGTAATTTCATGTTTTAATTTATTCTTACCTAATTATTATCAAACTTTATTTTAGCTTAATTTACGCATCTCTTAGTAGAGGGAAGAAAAATGATGCTTGTTTTTTAATTATTTTTTATTTTATTTTATTTTTTTATCATCAGACATTGTTATTAAGATGTGGACCTGCATTCTCAATTTCTCATCGGTTAAGGAAGCTCCCTAACATCTTTTCCCAAGCGATTTATTTTTTTGATTACATCTTTCTGTTCTCTTCCGTGTTACATAAATCCTTCCAATAATGCCATACTCTGCATGAATATAGTACAAAAGGATATTAGTCACCCATATCCAAAAATAAATCGCCAAGGAAGAGGTGTTACGGAAAACCTGTCATTGTGAAAGGATTAGAAGCCGCACTAATTCTCCAGGGGGCGGCGCCTATAGAGGGTTGCCATGGAAACGGCGTCTGTGGGGTTCCTATATAAACTGTTGTCATGGAACGGCATCTAAGGCAGTTAAAGAAAATGTTTTATGGGTGACTATGGTATTCTTGACTTTCCTCCATTCCAAACCTTGTGTTGTTTAGCGTGAGGCTGTGGTGTGGGATGGGCCTGCACAGTTTTTCCGTTCTTGTTTACCCTTGGCCTATTGCATGTGTGAGGTTGCACGCCCAAAGGTGGCTTGGTTACCGAGATACGGCGTCTGGGCTACTGGGTGTGATGCAGTGTGAGGTGTTGGGGGGAATGGAAGGGGAATATACAGTAAACCTTAAAAATATAGATTGATTTAACTCTTACCACAGACTCATTATGTGTGAAAGTAACACAACCAGAGGCGGCCGGGTTACTGCAATATGGTGTCGGTAAGCTTATAACCTCCCTTCATCTGGAGTAAAATTAGGGACCTGAGTGTAAAGGGATGGTTATGTGTTTTGTGGTCCCAGGCCTCTCTGGACGTGAACCCAGTGGACTGCAGGCTGAAATTACCGTCCTCCTACACGTCACCATCCTTCCTTCGGGGGATAGGTGGGGAGTTGAGAAATGTTTTAATAAATGGGCATCAGAACGGAATGGAGTAATTAGTGCCAAATGGAGGAATGTTTGAGTGATATTCTTATTTATTTGGCAGAGAGAGAGAGAGAGAGAGAGAGAGAGAGAGAGAGAGGGAGAGAGAGAGACGGAAATGGAGACTGTAATCTTGAGTCACCAGCCTGAGAGAGAGAGAGAGAGAGAGAGAGAGAGAGAGAGAGAGAGAGAGAGAGAGAGAGAGCAACTGTGATTGATGAGATCTGTTTTGGAGTCTTCCTCTCAGATTAAGAATTCAGGAAATGTATTGTGAGAGGAGGGGAGGGGAGGAGGGAGAGGAGGAGGAGGAGGAGGGAAGGGGAGAAGTTGAGAGAGGGAAGAGGGGGGAAGTGAGAGAGCTGGGGAAAGGGAGGAAGGGGGAACTGTACAGGGGTGGGGGAGTGGGGAGAGTAGGAAGGAGACAAAGTTGAAGAGAACGGAATGGGGAGGGAGGACGGGGAGAAGGGTTGGGGAGGAGAAGAGGAGGGGAGAGGAGAGGAGAGAGGAGGGAGAAAAGTGGTGTGGAGGGGGAAAGGAGAGAGAGAGGAAGCAAAGAAAGGATATTGTGTGAAGAATGTTTTGGGGTGAAGTGGGAGGGTGGGGGGAGGGGGGATAAGTTTCTCTCTCTCTCTCTCTCGCCATCATTTTTCCCCCTTTTTCCTCGTCATTAACTTAGTACTGTTGTTGTTGTTCTTGATAGTAATATGAGAATGAGGGGAGGGAGGGAAGGATGGAGAGAACCGTAGTGATAATAGTAGTAGTAGTAGTAGTAGTAGTAGTAGTAGTAGTAGTAGTAATAGTAGTAGTAGTAGTAGCAGTAGCAGAAGCAGTGGCAGTAGTAGTTTTAGTAGTAGTCGTAGTAGTAGTAGGTGTAGCAGTGGAATTATTATTATTATTATTATTATTATCTACTATTCTATCTACTGCCACAAGCCTAAATCTCGTACGGGGTGACCACAAACAAATCGCCTCCACGTCGCCCTGTCCCCCGCCATTTCACTGCCCTGCTCCCAACTCACACCCCCCTCTCTCATATACCTCTCCACCCCATCCCTCCATCTCATTATTATTATTATTATTATTATTAGCAGTGGCAGTAGTAGTAGTGGTAGTAGTAGTGGTAGTAGTAGTAGTTGTAGTAGTAGTAGTAGTAGCAGCCACAGTAGTAGTAGTAGTAGTAGTAGTAATAGTAGTTGTAGTTGCAGCAGGCTCATCTTAAACGTGTACCCAGTGGACTGGAGGCTGAATTTGCCCAATCCTGGAGTTCACCATCCTTGTTTCGGGGGATAGGGAGGGAGTTGGGGGGCGATTGTATAACCGGGCAGTGGATTTGCTCAGTTATATCGGTGCCACAACGTGAAGGCGTCCCTCTCCAGTACCACAGAGAGAGAGAGAGAGAGAGAGAGAGAGGAAGCAGTTATGGACGGTGGGTATGAGTGTCGGTTGGGTGATAAGGGGTAATGGTGAGGGGCTGGAGGTTAATGGGAGAGAGAGAGAGAGAGAGAGAGAGAGAGAGAGAGAGAGAGAGAGAGAGAGAGAGAATGAGCGAATGAATGGATGAATGAAGGAGGGAGGGAGAGAAGGAAGGAAGAAAGGAAGGAGAGATGGAGGGAGGGAGGTAGGGAGAGGGGGAGGGAGGGAAGGGAGGAGTCAGGGAGGGAGTGTGGCTATGTGCTACCAAAAATCGTTTATTTATATTTACGAAGATTCCTATGGCAAGGTGTTTTCATATGACGAAACTGGGCTAGGTATGAGTCTCCTTGGTTACTAGTCAAAATATATCCTGAGTGAGTCTCCTTGGTTACTAGTCAATATTTATCCACAGTGAGTCTCCTTGGTTACTTGTCAGAATTTATCCTCTGAGTCTCCTTGGTTACTAGTTAATATTAAATCCCGCGTCTCCTTGGTTACTAGTCAAATTTATCCTACACTCCTTTCACTTTAACTTGGCCTAAAATTACCTTCTATCCCGAACACTGAGTTGTGGCCATAGATTAGCACTAGAATATGATGCTAGTCACGAAGAAGTGGCGTGGAAAGAATGTAGAAGCACAACATTTTTTTTTCTTTGAGCTGCGTGAAATAAGCTGCAAAAGGACGAAAATTTGGGCCAAGTTAAGGTGAAAGGAGTATTGTCTGCCCAGTACTTAATTTGGTATGAGGAACGATTCTGATGGATTATTATTATTATTATTATTATTGTCATTATATTTGTTGTTGTGGTTGTGAGGCGATGGGTGGCTGTATGAGTGGATGGTGCTGCTATTATTATTATTTACAAGTAGGGTGATAATTTTTTCGAGTCAAAATAAAATCCTAAAGAGTGTTTGGTTCACTGTTATGAGAGAGAGAGAGAGAGAGAGAGAGAGAGAGAGAGAGAGAGAGAGAGAGAGAGAGAGAGAGAGAGCAAAATTATGGCAATGAGAATGACCCCAAGAATGACATTACTATCTCCACTCCCCCCCCTCTCTCTCTCTCTCTCTCTCTCTCTCTCTCTCTCTCTCTCTCTCTCTCTCTCTCTCTCTCTCATCACCACCTTCCTGCCTGACCTCTAATTACTGCCTACTGCCGGAGTCCCATAGGGGGCCGCGTGCCTCCGCCCCATTCCCCGGGACAATGGTGGTTTCCTGAGGGCTGGTCTGAAGAGAGAGAGAGAGAGAGAGAGAGAGAGAGAGAGAGAGAGAGAGAGAGGGAGCACCTTCGTAAAGTGAGCCACGTATGATGATGAGGGTAATGTATAATGAATGGGGTGGCGGTGGTTGAGTGCGTAGCGGACTGAATGTACAGTGAGGTTGGATGAGGAGGAAATGGAAAACGTGATTGCATTTAAGTACTTGGGTAGTGTGATGAGTAAGGATGGAAGTTTGGAGGGTGAAGTGCTTGAAAGGGTACAGCAAGAATGAAAGGTTGCTGGTTCCTTGAAAGCAGTGATAAGAAACAGGGAAGTGAGCATGGAAGTGAAAAAGTTACTGCATGACAATATTGTGATACCATCTCTAACGTATGGAAGTGAAGCTTGGACCTTGTTGGAGGGACACAAATCAAGAGTGAGAGCAGTGGAAATGAGTTATTTTAGAGAAGCATGTGGAGTTATGTGGAGAGACAGACTGACAAATGAGGATATAATGGAGAATTGTGGTGTGGATGTGGATGTGATAGGAAGCGGTAGGAGAAACATATTGAGGTGGTTTGTCCATGTGGAGAGGATGGAGAGCAAGAGACTGACGAGGAAAGTGTATGTGAGTGAGATGGAGGGGGGGAGAGGGAGGGAGGGGCCAAGGATGAGGTGGAGGGATGGTGTGGAGAGGCATATGAGAGAGAGGGGTGTGAGCTGGGAGCATGGCAGTGAAATGGCGGGGGACAGGGCAACGTAGAGGCGATTTGAAGTGGCCACTCCTTACGGAATCAAGGCGTCTGACGATAGATAGATAGAGAGATAGAAACGCAGGTTAGACCGGTCGAGTGAAACCAGGAGTAATGGCTGCAATATTATGGGAAAGCGCTTCCAATCCCATGAAGCTAAATAATTCTTCTTCAGCAGGGTCGTAAATATCTGGAACAGGTTACCCTCAGATACCGTGAACAGTATCTCAGTTAAGACATTTAAAAATAAAATAGACAAGTTCCTGCACGAGAATCCCCAGCTGACTCTCTTTCTGTTCGAATAACTTACTCTTACCAGCTACGCGTAAGTTCATTCCCCTCCTGTCCACAAGACACCCCGTAAACTTGACGTACCCGTACATGACGTCACGTCACGCAATTATATATTTTTTCATTTTACTGAATGCAAATAAAGTAGAATAAGCACAGTCTAGGATCAACACAGATAGCCCTAAGTTAACTGTCACTACTCTTACTTTCGATCTGTGATGGGCTGTGGATCACTGAGGGTCCCTGTTAGTTAAGTGACCACCATCGGGATTTTTTAATGTACCAGGGGTCACTGCTTCAAGACGTAACTTGTGTACTTGTCCCGCATGGGAAAGTTCCTTGTCGCAGTGGAATGAACGGAGCTGGGACCTGATTGACTGCTGCCTACCTTAAAAGCGCCAGGCAGGGCTGCCGCACCTCCCCTGATCGTCCGCACTATGCACTGTGCAATATCCATGTTGTGTCTACAGACGCCCCGTTAACTCAACGCACCCGTACATTATGTCATACTTTATTTATTTGATTACCCATTTTACTTTCTTACTTTCTCTTTCAGGTTATTCAAACTGGTAGCTTGTAGATGAAGTATTGTAGAATGTAACTTTTTCTTTTCAGTCTCTCCTATGAGATTTCCATGTCAGGATTTCCATGTTGCATGGTGGTCCTTCTCACTTTTTCCTGCCAGTCTTAACTAGAGGGTTTGGCGGCGGGGGGAGCCTTCTTGCTTTACTATCCTTATCCTTCAGCATGTAGAATTAGATCTTGTAGTCATAGTCAACTCTGTAACAAACAGCCTCGAAAGGACCATAAGGTCTGTTGCTGTTTGCTCTCCTGTGTATTCCTCATTCCATCAAGAGCGTAGGGTTGCAGGGCTAAGCTACTCATTCCCGATATTTAAGACAAGGGTGATCACCTTCGCTCGCCCCTGAGTAGGCATCACGTGATCAATAACTCCCCCCTCCCATGGAAACTTACGGGCCTCATCTGGTTGGTGCAGGAAACTAAAAAAAAAAAAAAAAAAATGGAATAGAGGAAAGAAATCGAAAAAATAAAAATATAATACGAATGATGGAGCGAACCAAAATAAAAAGATAAAAAAAAACGAAAGAGATGAAGCGAAGAAAATCAGACTGGAAAAAGAAAATGGATTGTAGAAAACGGAATAATCAAAACAAAAGGATGAGGCGAAGAAAACGGAGGTAAAACGTGGAAAAGATGAGGATAACGAAGCTGAAGAAAATTGAGTGAAAAAATAAATAAATAAATAAATAAAAAGGAAAAGAGAAGGTAGGTAAGAGGAGTATTATATGTCTCCGCCCCCTTCCCCCTCCTCCCATTGACGTGGAGCAATATCAAGGAGAGAGAGAGAGAGAGAGAGAGAGAGAGAGAGAGAGAGAGAAGGATGTGAAAAAATATTGTTGTGTTATCAGGGTGAGTGCTGCAGTCCTTTCACCTTAACTTGGCCCAGATTTTCGTCCTTTTGCTGCTTACTTCACGTAGCTCAGTGGCGGAAAAGGACAATGCTACGGATCTACATCCTTTCCATTGCACTTCTTCGTGACTAGCATCGTGTTCTACTGTTAATAACTCAATATTCGAGATGGAGAGATGGAATTTTTAGGCCAAGTTACAGTAAAAGGAGTGTTGTAAACTTCCCTACCCCGCCCCTCCCCTTCCCTCCCCTCTCATCACCTCTCTCCCCCCCACCGCTAACCTCCCCCGTCCTCCCCCTCCCCACTTTACCCCTGCCTGTCTCCTCATATCCACCCCTCTCCATTCCTCCCCTCCTCATTCACCCCAGTTCCCTTTCCCATCCCCTCACCTCTCCCCCTTCACCTCCCTCTCACCCCCCACTTCTCTTTCACCCCCTCACCTTCCTCCCCTCTTCGCCCCTCCCCACACTTTCACCCGCTCCCCGTTCCCTCACCCAATCCTCATCTTCCCCTCCCCCTCTCCCTGTTTCTCTTCCCTTCCCCCTCCCCCTCTTTGTTTCTCTCCCTCTCCTCCTCCACCTCTCCCTGTTTCTCTTCCCCTCCCCCTCCACCCCTCCTTGTCTTTCTCCCCTCAGCCTCCACCTCGTTGTCTCTCTCCCTCTCCCCCTCTCCCTGTCTCTCTTCCCCGCCCCCTCCACCTCTCTCTATCTCCCTCTCCTCTCCCCCCAAACCCTGAGTAGACAAGAATACAATAGCAATGTCTGCAGAGAGAGAGAGAGAGAGAGAGAGAGAGAGAGATTTAAGGGGGTCTCTCCTGGATCAAGTGGTCAGTATCTCCCCCCTCCCCCGGATTATGGCTTGGGGAGAGGGGAGGGGAGGGGGAAGGGGGAGGATAAGGGGAGGGGGTCATTGTGGCGCGGTGACCCCCACACCACTAACTACCTCAGCACCATTACCTCTGTTGGGGGAGGGGGAGGGGGAGGGGGAGGCTAAGGAAAGGAGGGAGGAGGGAAGGGAGTGAGAGAGATTAGGAGGGGGAGAGAGAGGGAGGAGGAGGGCGAGGAAAGGGGGGAGGAGGGAAAGACGAGGACTAGGGAGAGGCCGATTAGGAAGGGGAGGGGTAGGGGGTATGAGAGGGAGGGGAAGGGGGTGAGAGGAGGGAAAAGGGGAGGATAGGCCGAGTAGGATGGCGATGTACAAAGGAATACAAAAGGAAAGCAAACAGCAACAGACCTTCTGGTCCTTTCGAGGCTGCTTGTTACAGAGTAGACTATGACTACAAGATCTAACTCTACATGCTGAAGGATAAGGATAATGAAGCAAGAAGGCTCCCCCCGCCTTCAAACCCTCCAGTTAAAACTGCCAGGAAAAAAGTGAGAAAAACCACCATGCAGCATGGAAAAACTGACATGGAAATTTCATAGGAAAGACAGGAAAGTAAAAGTTACATTCCATAACACTTCATTTATAGGCTACCAGTTTGAATAACCTGAAAGAGGAAGTAAGAAAGTGAATAATCAAATTAATAAATAACTAACGCATGACATTATGTGTGGGTAGGTTGAGTTAACGGGGCGTCTGTAGACACAGTGGTAAATGCACAGTGTGGATGTTCAGGGGTGCATTTTTCTCACTATCTACAGACACAGGGGGAAAAGGGGGAGGGAGAGGGGAGAGATCGAGTAGGAGAGACATGAACTAACACACACACACACACACACACACACACACACACACACACACACACACACACACACACACACACACACACACACACACACACACACACTTCTCTCTAACATTCACTATATTCCATTCGGCTCGGAAGACGCACTGGAGTGAAGAGTTGGTTATCCATTTAATTAGAAAATAAAATAAAATAAAATGGTCTTCTAAAAAAAATGATGCCTAAGAAAAAAAATCAATTAATATGAGTTTGAGAAAAAAATTACATGATTAAGAAAAATGACGATTACATTAGAAATTATTTATGGTCTTGAGAAAAATAATCAAATTCGAATTATAATTTTTTTTTGGGGGGGAGACAAAAGATATATATGAATTTTTTTTACGTCAGAAATTAGGTTCCGGGTATATATCAATCCTCTTTCGATTTAAAAGGAGCGTCGTGGTGTGGATGTGGATGTGATAGGGAGCGTTAGGAGAAACACACTGAGGTGGTTTGGCCATGTGGAGAGGATGGAGAGGGAGAGACTGACGAGGAGAGTGTGAGTGAGGTGGAGGGGGAAAGAGGATGGAGAGTGAGAGACTGACGAGGAGAGTGTCAGTGAGGTCGAGGGGGAAAGAGGATGGAGAGTGAGAGACTGACGAGGAGAGTGTGAGTGAGGTGGAAGGGGAGAGAGGGAGGGGGAGGCCAAGGATGAGATGGAGGGATGGAGTGGAGAGGTATATGAGGGAGGTGTGTGTGAGTTGGGAGCAGGGCAGTGAAATGGCGAGGGACAAGGCGACGTGGAGGCGATTTGTCTGTGGCCACCCCATATGGAATGAAGGCGTCTGAAAATAGATAGATAGGTAGATTTGGAAGGAATTATTTTGACCAAGAAAAGATTTTGAAACGTGATCTTGTAAATATTCGAATTAAAATACGGGTTGATTACTGTAAATATTGTAGCTGTTGTTTTGTTGTTGATTGGCGGTTGTTTTGATTTTCCGTATTGTTTTCTTGTTGTTTATCGTCATTTTTTCTTTTCTTTTTCTTATTCATTTCTCTTCGTCTTGATTTTTAACTCCTCCCTCCTCCTCCTCCTCCTCCTCCTCCTTCTTCTTCTTCATCTTCTTCTTCTTCTTCTCCCCCTCCTCCTCCTTCCCCTCCTCCTCCTCCTCCTCCTCCTCCTCCTCTTTCTCCTCCTTCTTCTTCTCCTCCTCCTTCTTCCCCTCCTCCTCCTCCTCCTCCTCCTTCCCCTCCTCCTCCTCCTCCTCCTCCTCCTCCTCCTCCTCCTTCTTCTTCTTCTTCTCCTCCTCCTCCTCCTCCTCCTCCTCTTTAATTTCCTTTTCACCCTCTTCTATGATAACTCCCTCTCTCTCGGAAGTCCCTCCCCTCCCCTCCCCTCCCTTCCTCTTCCTCCCCTCCCCTCCCTCCTCTTCTCCTTCCCTCCCTTCCTCTTCCCCTTCATTTCCTTTAAACCGGGATGCTGGAAGAGAGAGAGAGAGAGAGAGAGAGAGAGAGAGAGAGAGAGGGAGAGAGAGAGAGAGAGAGAGAGAGAGAGAGAGAGAGAGCGAGAGAGAGAGAGAGAGAGATGAATAAAATCGTCTGGGGAGGCTAGAGGAGGACGGGAGAGAGAATTGAGAAAGAAAGAAAAAAGAAAGAGAGAGGTAGACAGAAAGAAAGACAGATAGAAAGCAGAGTGGAGGAAGGCGGAGGAAAATAGACAGAAAAGAAAGAAAGGAAGAAAGAGACAGATAGACAGACAGACAGACACAGAGAGGCAGACAGACAGACAGACAGACAGATGCAGCAGATAGACAGACAGACAGACGGAGAGATGCAGGCAGACATACATACATACATTCATACACATACATACATACATACATACATACATACAAACAGACAGACAGACAGACAGACAGAGTAAGAAAGAGAAAAGAATTGAGGAGGAGGGAGGGAGGAAAGGAGGAGAGAAGGAGTGAAGTGAGGAGAAGAAGGAAAGAGATAAGGAGAGAAGAGAGGAGTCGGTGTAGGCCTAGGGGAGGGAAAGAGAGAGAGAGAAAGAGAGAGAGGGAGAAAGAGAGAGAGGGTCATTGGGCTTCGGCCGTGTGGAAGAAAGGAGGGAGGGAAAGAGGGGAGAGAGAGAGAGAGAGAGAGAGAGAGAGAGAGGAAAGGGAAAGTTAGAAGAAAATGCTGGAAAGAATGAAAGAGGAGAGAGAGAGAGAGAGAGAGAGAAAGGAAGAGCGTTGAAGAAGGTATTTTATTTATGCAAAAAATAAATAAGTAGGTAAATAAAGAAGAAAAGAAAGAACCAAGGGCTGAAACGATAAAAAAAGATGTTCGTGCCATAGAAATCTGAAAGAAATAGAGTCAAAGTCAAGATCCATTCATCGTGAAATGCTTGGACAGACTGCAATTAAGGGAGTGGAGGTCATAGGCAGAGGGAAAGATGGATTGAGAGAGATTACTAGTATTGATCAGTTGTGTGCATGAAGGGCTGAGAGTACCACTTGAGAGAGAGAGAGAGAGAGAGAGAGAGAGAGAGAGAGAGAGAGAGAGAGAGAGAGAGAGACTTGCGAGGGTGCCTCAGAACTTTGACCTTGCTCCGTGACCTTTGACCTTGACCCATGACCTTTGACCTTCGTGCCCTTTGACCTTAACCCATGACCTTTGACCTTAGTCCATGACCTTGACCCATGACCTTGACCTTAACCCATGACCTTTGACCTTAGTCCATGACCTTAACCCATGACCTTGACCTTAACCCATGGCCTTGACCCATGACCTTTAACCTTGACCTATGACCTTTGACCTTGACCCATGACCTTTGACCTTAACCCATGACCACCCTTGACCTTTGACCTTGACCCATGACCTTTGACTTCCGTGACATTGACCTTAACCCATGACCTTTGACAGCCCATGACCTTGACCCATGACCTTTGACCTTAACCGATGACCTTGACCAATGACCTTTGACCTTAACCCATAACCTTTGACATTTGAGAATTATTAAGCCTCAAGAACAATTCCCCAGTTCGCATCAGGGATTGAGAAGGTAAATTTTTGTTGGCCGGCCTCGCTAGACGAAGGTATTATTATTATTATTAGATATTATTATTATTATTATTATTATTATTATTATTATTATCGTTATTATTATTATTATTATTATTATTATTATTATTATTATTATTATTATTATTATTATCGTTATTATTATTATTATTATTATTATTATTATTGTCGTTATTATTATTATTATTATTATTATTATTATTATCGTTATTATTATTATTATTATTATTATTATTATTATTATTACTTTTAATACTCAAGTAAGATGGAGTAATAGAAGAAGGGAAAGACGAGAGGAAGGAGTAGTTGCAAGGAGAGTGGAAAGGTTATAAGAGGATGAGAAAAAGGCAGAGTATAAGAGAGAAGTGAAGGAACGATTGGGCAAATATGAATTGGAGCAGATGGGAGACGTGGAAGGTGTGTGTAGGATATTTACAGAAGAAATATGTGCAGCATGTGGTGTGGTGTGTGGAAGGAAGAGAAGACGGAGGGGGGTGCAAGGAACAGCGTGGTGGACTGAAGAGGTGAGACAGGCTGTGGCACAAAAGAAGAAAGCATACAATGAATGGATGAGAAATAGGGGCGTGGAAGAAGTTGAGAGGCGGAAGAGAGAGTTATATGCAGAAAGAAAGAGAGAGGTGAAAATAATAGTAAGAGAGAGTAAGAAGAGAGTGGATGAGGAATTTGGAAGGAATTTGAGTGTAAAGTGGAGGGACTGTAAGAAAATGTTCTGGAAAGAGGTGAAAAGAGTAAGACAGGGTGGAATTGAAGTTAGCAGGGGAGTGAAAGATAAAAATGGTAGATTACTAGTGGAGAAGGGAGAAAATGTGAGCAGATGGAGAGAACACTTTAAGGAATTGTTGAACATAGAGGATGGAAGTAATGCGAGTATAAGTGGCTGGGGAATGGCTGGGAGAAGGAGGGAGGTGAGAAGACAGGAAGAAATCAGTAGGATAGAAGATGTGGAAGCAATGAAGAAAGTTAAATCGGGGAAAGCCCCAGGAATTGATGAAGTGTGTGGTGAAATGCTGAAGCATGGGGGAGAGATAGTAGTAGAATGGATGTGGAAGATGTGCAGATTGGCCTGGGAGGAAGGTAGAGTCCCGGAGGATTGGAAGTCAGGTATAATTATTCCCTTGTACAAAGGAAAAGGGTAAAAAGAAGTATGTGGTAATCATAGGGGCATTTGTCTTCTTAGTATAATAGGAAAAGTGTATGGTAGGATACTCATTGACAGAGTTAGAGAAAGAACAGAGAAATTAGTTGGAGAAGAACAGGGAGGCTTTAGGAAGGGAAGAGGTTGTGTAGATCAGATATTCATTCTTAGATCTTTCTAGAGAAGGGAAAGAAGTTGTATGCAGCTTTCATGGATTTGGAGAAAGCATATGACAGGGTGGATAGACAAGGATTGTGGAAAGTGTTAAGAATATATGGAGTAGATGGGAAGTTGTTGAATGCTGTGAAGAGTATGTACGATGGTGCGAAGGCTGCAGTGCGTGTGGATGGTGAACTAAGAGAATTTTTCTCTTTAAACAGGGATGTGTCATGTCTCCATGGTTGTTCAATCTGTACATGGATGGGGTAATAATAGAGGTACAAGGTAGGGTAGTGGATGTTGGAGTGGCCCTGGTGAGAGAGGATAGTGTTTGGAAACTCCCTGTACTGTTGTTTGCAGATGATACTGTGTTGTTGAGTGAAGACGAAGGGGAGCTGCAAGGCTTGGTGGATGAGTTTGGGAGAGTGTGTAAGAAACGGGATCTAAAGGTGAATGTAGGGAAGAGTAAAGTGATGGTCTTTGAGAGAGGTGAAGTCAATGAATGTACAGCGAGGTTGGATGGTGAGGAATTGGAAAATGTGAGTACGTTTAAGTACATGGGTAGTGTGATGAGTAAGGATGGAGGTTTGGAGGGTGAAGTGCTTGAAAGGGTACAGCAGGGAAGAAAGGTTGCTGGTTCTTTGAAAGCAGTGATAAGAAACAGGGAAGTGAGCATGGAAGTGAAAAAGTTTCTACATGACAGTATTGTGATACCAACTCTAACGTATGGAAGTGAAGCTTGGACGTTGTTGGAAGGACACAAGTCAAGAGTGAGAGCAGTGGAAATGAGTGATTTAAGAGGAGCCTGTGGAGTCACATGGAGAGACAGGCTGACGAATGAGGATATAAAGGAGCGTTGTGGTGTGGATGTGGATGTGATAGGAAGCGTTATGAGGAACACACTGAGGTGGTTTGGCCATGTGGAGAGGATGGAGGGTGAAAGACTGACGATGAGAGTGTATGTGAGTGAGGTGGAGGGGGGAAGAGGGAGGGGGAGGCCGAGGATGAGATGGAGGGATGGGGTGGAGAGGTATATGAGAGAGGGGGGGGTGAGTTGGGAGCAGGGCAGTGAAATGGCGGGGGACAGGGCGACTTGGAGGCGATTTGTTTGTGGCCACCCCAAACGGGATTGAGGCGTCTGGCAATAGATAGATAGATAGACTTTTATTATTGACTATCGGTTACTCCATCGGGTACGTTTTTGTGAAGCTGCAATACGTGGTGAATGTTTTTGGCGTATCCGATAGAACCAGGATTCCGGGGGCTTGAATGATGAGTGAATGGAAGCGTGGCCCATTGGAGTGGGCAAATCTGGGCTGTCTGGACATTGCTACTCCTCACCCTGCCCTAGGGTGGGAAAGGAGGTCCGGATGATGATGATGATGATTAGTTGTAGTAGTAGTAGTAGTAGTAGTAGGAGGAGGAGGAGGAGGAGGAAGAGGTGGAGGAGGAGGAGGAGGAAGAGGAGGAGGAGGAGAAGGAGGAGTTTTTTTTTTTTTTTACGGGTTACGGGTTTTATGTCTATCTGTTAATATGTTGTCACAATTTTCTTTCTCTAACAGGCTGACCCCTAGATAGACAGATAAGAAATAGATAAGAAACAGAAGCATTGGGTAAAAATAACTAATAGGAAAATTGGGGAAAATAACTTGTAGGAAAAATTGGGGGAAAAATAACTTGTAGGAATATTGGGGAAAAATAACTTGCAGGAAAATTGGTGAAAATAACTTGCAGGAAAATTGGGGGAAAAATAACTACTAGGAAAACTGAAGAAAAATAACAGAAAACTGGGGAAAATAACTTGTAGGAAAATTGGGGAAAATAACTTGTAGGAAAATTGGGGAAAATAACTTGTAGGAAAATTGGGGAAAATAACTTGTAGGAAAATTGAGGAAGAATGACTTGTAGGAAAATTGGGAAAATAACTTGTAGGAAAATTGGGGAAAAATAAGTTGTGGGAAATTTGGGAAAAATAACTTATAGGAGAATTAGTGAAAAATGACTTGTAGGAAAATTGGGAAAAAATAACTTGTAGGAAAATTGGGGAAAAATAACTTGTAGGAAAATTTGGGAAAAATAACTTGTAGGAAAATTGGGGAAAATGACTTGTAGGAAAATTTGGGATAAAAATAACTTGTAGGAAAATTGGGGAAAAATAACTTGTAGGAAAATTGGGGAAAATAACTTGTAGGAAAATTGGGGAAAATAACTTATAGGAAAATTGGGGAAAAATATCATAGGAAAATTAGGGAAAAATAACTTGCAGGAAAACTGGGGAAAATAACTTGTAGGAAAATTGGGGAAAAATAACGTAGGAAAATTGGAGAAAATTACTTGTAGGAAAATAACTTTGAATAACAGCCCAGCATAGTAAAAAAAAATAACCAGATCCTAAAAACAGCAAAGTATGAAAATGACCTTGACAAACTTGGAGATGAAAAAATGACAATCTGGAAGAAGAAGAGGAAGAAGAGAAGGAGGAAGAGGAGGAGGAGAAAAAGAAAGAAGAAGAAGAAGAGAAGGAAGAAGAAGAAGAAGAAGAAGAAGACGATAAGGAAGAAGAAGAAGAAGAAGAGAAGAAAGAGAAAGAATGAAGGAAAGAAGATGAAGGAGAAGAAGAAGAAGACAGGGAAGGAGAATAAGAATAAGAACAGGAAGAAGAAGAGGAGGAGGAGGAGGAGGAGGAGGGGAAGAAGAAGAAGAAGAAGAAGGAGGAGGAGGAGGAGGAGAAGAAGAAGAAGAAGAGGAAGAGGAAGAAGA
Organism: Coenobita brevimanus; assembly: GCF_032717465.1. NCBI lineage: Eukaryota > Metazoa > Arthropoda > Malacostraca > Decapoda > Coenobitidae > Coenobita > Coenobita brevimanus. Next base: position 6,782,268 of record NC_136973.1, on the reverse strand, counting down.
AAAAGAAACACCAAGATAAAGAAAAACATGGTTAAAAATACGTGCAGGAAAATAATCTGAAAAAATAAAATACCAATGTCTTAATATTAAAAAAAAAAAAAAATACAGAAGAAATCCAAGTATGAAATGGTTTTGGGGAAATTAGTGGGAGATGAAAATATGACAGTTTAAAAAAAAATATGTATAATTTTACGTAAAACAGGAAAGTCGAAAATAAGTGTGAAAATGATGTTGATAGTTTAGTGGGGGACAAATAGAAATATAATAAAATAACGTCTGAAAAAAGGAGATATATATTAATTTTCGAAAGAAGAGGAATTAAGAAAAAAAAAATAGAGGAGCGAAAATGATCTTGACAAACTTGGTGAGCGACGGAAGGCTGAGCGAATTCGGGTCTAATATTTTGTCTGGCGTAGCTTAATTACACAAAATCCCGGCGTGTTTTGCGCTTGATCGAACCCCGCCAGGCCCCCACAACGCCCCCCCCCTCCCCACCCACCCAGTGCCACCCTACACCCACCCACTGCCACCACCCCACCCCTTGGCCCTGTCTCCTACGCCTTCGACTTCTCTCTGTCACTCGGTCCTACCACACACCTCCACGTTGTACTGTGCTACGTTTTATCACATTACGTTACAGCGTAATACATCACAGCAGACTACACCACACCACACTCTAGTACAATACAGTAGCTTACACCACAGCACAGCACATCACCTCACCGTATCCATACACCATTACACTACACTACGCTACACTACTACAACATGTGACACCACACCACACCACACATAATACAGTAACTTACACCTTAACACTGCACACCACCTCACCCTACCCACCAACCACTACACTACACCACACCACACCACACCACACCACCTCGCTCCACTACACTACCCTACAGTACTAATATTAAAACAAAGATTGCTTAAGTATCTATCCTTACATCCCCAGCTAAACACATTGACGGATAAATAACACAACCACCTAGGACATAGTAACAACTCAACACCGATTTGCCCCTAGTTACGTTATTGTTACATTTGTTACTTCATTTTATGCTGTTTGGTGATCCTTCTCGCATTTTCCTGCCGGTTTTTGCGAGAGAGATTGGTGAGTGAGGGAGGACTCTTGCTTTTCTAGTCTTGTCTTTGATAATCCCATCCTCAGGTACACATTCACAATACAAATTTCTCTAACTGTCAACACCAAACTACAAGCACATTGCACACTACACTTCCTTTTCAGAAAAAAAAATAAAAAATAAAAAAAGGCGTCTAATAACCAAGCCTCGGAGTCACCGTGTGGGGGGAGGGGGGACCATAAATGCCCCCACTATCCGCCCCTCTCCCGGTGACGACTCAACGAGCTGCCTGGAACCACTGACTCACTTCTTCATTACTGCAACATTCGTGGCCTTTCCTCTAACTTTCTCTCTGTTGAGCACCACCTCTCCTCGTCTAAACCTCACCTTCTCTTCTTAACTGAGACTCAGCTGTCTGAGGCAACTAATAGCAAACTCTTTTCTGTAGCATCCTACTTTCTCTATACCCATTTCAAAGCCAAAGGCTGCTGTTGTGTATATGTACGCAACGACTAAGCTTGCTTTCGTGTTCCTGAACTTAGTTCTTCTGAATTCTCTACTCTATGGCTTCTGCTTTCCTGTCGTACTCTGACTAAATATGTCTCTGCTGTTTGCTTATCCCCTAATTCTACTGACTATGAAATATTCTTCGAATATCTTACTTCTATGATGGAATACTTGCTATCCGTTTCTCCTTTCTCTGAAATCTCCATTCTAGGAGTTATCAATGTTCACCACCACCTTTGGCTCTCCTCTCCTGTTACTGATCCACCTGGTGAACAAACCAACATCTTTTCTATCCTTAATGACCTATTGCAGCTTGTACAGCACCCTACCCGTATCACTGCCCGCCTTGGAGTGTGCTTCATCATACTTGACCTCTTCCTTACAACTAATCCTTCTGCTTACACTGTTAATCTTTCCTCTCCGTTGGGCTCCTCCGATCACAACCTTATTACCTTCACCTGTCCTATCGCTTCGGTACGGCCTGTGGACCCTCCAAAGAAACGTCGGTAGTGGCATTTTGGAGCTGCTGATTGGGAGGCCCTCAGGCAGTACTTCTTTGATTTCCCCTGGAATGATTATTGCCTCCATGGCCGTGAGCCATCTGAGTGTGCCTTGTGCATTACGGAGGTTATTCTCTCAGGCATGGAAGCATACATTCCCATCTTATATCCTCTGTCTAATGCAAGAAAGCCTTGGTTTAATCACGCTTGTTCTAATGCTGTCCACAACAAGGCAAGGGCCTACAAAAGCTACCAGAGCCAACCCACCCCTGAATCACATCTTTTTTATGTTTCTGCCCGGAATCGAGCTAAGTCTGTTCTTCGCTCTGCTAAAAATAATTTCATCCGTACTTAATGCTCTCAACTCTCCAACTCAAATTCTTTCCGCTCCTTCTGGCACCGTGCCAGAAACCTTTCAAACATCTTTACCTCATCCTTCCCTCCTCTTTTCTACTCTGATGGCTCTGTAGCTATTTCTTCTACCGATAAAGCAGATCTCTTCGCTCAGACTTTCTCCTCCAATTCCACCTTAGATGATTCCGGTGCTATTCCTCCATCACTTCCACCCTCTGACTTCCTCATGGCTGACATTAAAATTTCTTCAGTTGATGTATTTTCTGCCATCACTGGCCTCAATACTAGCAAGGCATATGGGCCTGATGGGGTCCCTCCTGTTGTCCTCAAGAACTGTGCTTCTGTGCTTACACCCTGCCTAGGTAAACTCTTTCTCCTAGGTCTGTCAACTTGTACCTTTCCTTCTTGTTAGAAGTTTGCTCTCATTCAGCCAGTCCCAAAGAAGGGTGACCATTCCCAACCCTCTAAGTATCGTCCAGTTCCTTTAACATCCTGTGTCTCAAAAGTTTTTGAGTCTGTTCTTAACAGAAAATTTTTAAAGCATCTTTCCTATCACAACCTTCTTTCCGATCGTCAGTATGGGTTCTGTCAGGGACGCTCCACTGGCGATCTTCTCACCCACCTTTCAGACTCCTGGTCATCCTCCTTTCGGGACTTTGGCGAAAGCTTTGCCATTGCACTTGACATCTCAAAGGCTTTCGATCGAGTCTGGCATAAATCTTTAATTTCCAAACTGCCCTCTTATGGTTTCTATCCTTCTATCTGTGCCTTCATCTATAGCTTCCTTTCTGGTCGTTGTTTAGCTTCAGTTGTAGACGACCACTGTTCTCCTAGATTTATCAACAGTGGAGTTCCTCAGGGCTCTGTCCTATCACCAACTCTCTTCCTTTTTATTCATCAATGACTCCCTGTAAAACAATTAACTCCAAGCCCTTGGCCACCCCGTTTGGGATTTATGGCGTCTGGCAATGAATGAATGAATGACCTTCGACGCTGTACATCTAACCCTATCCACTCATACGCTGATGATTCCACCCTTCACCTTTCCATTCGGTTTCCGCAACGTCCATCTCAGCAGTTACTTCAACACAGGATGAGGCTATGGCACACCTAATGTCTGACTTGACTCGTATCTTTGACTGGGGTAAATATAATCTTGTTGTTTTTAATGCATCAAAGACTTAGTTCTTACACCTACCAACCCGGCAAAATCTTCCACGGGAGTACCCACTAATGTTTAATAATATCCAGCTCAATCCTGCATCATCCTTAAACATACTTGGGATTTCAATCTCTCGGGACTTATCTTGGAAAGATCATATTACATCTCTTGTAAAATCTGCTTCAAGAGATTAGGTGTGCTAAGGCGACTCCGTTCCTTCTTTACCCCTGCACAATTGTTGACTTTATACAGGGGTTTTATCCGCCCCTGTGTGGAGTACAACTCTCATGTGTGGGGAGGCGGTGGCTCAATCGGTAGAGAAGTGGCCTGCAGTCCTAACGGACCCAGGTTCGAATCCCGGCTGGGGCAGGGCACAGTTTAAGGATTTGAATTTCATTAAATCAGGCTTTACCGATCTACCAGAAGACCCGCCGACATGTCGTAAAAATACCCCCGCTAATACCAATACAACAGTCCTGTATGAGACAGCCCTAACATGTATTCAGTATGGACGGTGGGTGTTAGCGCCGAAGTGGTGACATGTAGAGGTGTATGGTATGTAGGAGGACTGCTGAGCCTTGATAGCAGGCTGTGAAGCCTATGCCCAGAGTCGGATACATAAAAAAAAAAAAAAAAAAAAAAAAAACATAAAGCCTTCTCAATAGGTTGGAGTCAAAGGTTTTTTGTCTCATTAACTCTTTCCTCTTACTGGCTCCCTTCAGCCTCTGTCTCTTCGTCGCTCTGTTGCATCTTTATCTCTTTTCTATCGCTACTTCAATGGTCACTGCTCCTCTGAACTGTCTGCTTGCATCCCTCCACCTCTACGATGGGCGCGTAGCACCCGTCTAGCAACAAACTCTCATCCCTTTTCTGTCCAACTCTTTAATGCAAGAGTTAACCGTTACTCCCAGTCCTTCATTTATGCAACAGGTCAACTCTGGAACTGTCTCCCTCTGTCTGTATATCCTACTTCCTTGATCACCAGTTTTTCAAACTCAGTGTGTCCAGGCATCTCGAAATGAACGAATCTTGAATTTGGCTCTCTTTTGTATCGTTTTTGTTTTTTTCTTGGAAGGAACGGTTTGCGGGCTCCTGGCCTTTGGTTCCTTCTTCCTTGCATAAAAAAAAAGTGAGACAAGAGGTCTGGGTGGTGATGATGATGATGATGAAGATGATGGTGGTAGTGGTGTTGATGATCATGATGATAAAAGTAATGTTGGTGGCGGTGATGATGATGATGATGGTGGTAATAATATAATAATAATAATAATAATAATAATAATAATGATGATGATTATTATTATTATAATTATAATAAAAGTAATAATAATAATAATAATAATAATAATAATAATAATAATAATAATAACACTCATAATAATAATAACAATAATAGTAATAGCAATAATAATAATAATAGTAATGATAAAGATAATGGTGATACCACTACCGGTACTACTACTACTACTATTAATTATAATGCTGATGTTGCTGATGATAAATATTAATGATGATACAATGAAGATGATACTAATGAAATTGATAATGATAATGATGATAATGGTAATAACAATGCTGATAATGATGATGATAATGATAATAATGATATTATGATAGTCTATGTCTCACAGAAAAGATATCATAGTCACTCAACAATGTCTTCTTTTTCTTTTTTTTTTCTTTTTTTTTTTTCTTTGTAGGGTGTAGCATGCAGGAGGGAGGGAGGGAGGGGGTGGGTGTAATGTGGTAATGCTCCTTTCACCTTAACTTGGCCCAGATTTCCGTCCTTTTGAGGCTTATTTCACGTGGCTCAGTGCTGCAAAAGAGTGCTACGGTTCTACATCCTTTTCGTAGCACTTCTTCGTGACTGGTTTCGTATTCTGGTCCTAATCTTTTATTATTATTATTGTAGTAGTAGTAGTAGTAGTAGTAGTTGTTGTTGTTGTTGTGGTGGTGATAGTAGTAGTAGTGGTGGCGGTGGTGGTGGTGGTAGAAGTAGTAGTGGTGGTGGTGGTGGTGGTAGTAGTAGTAGTAGTAGTAGTAGTAGAAGTAGTAGTAGTAGTAATAGTAGTAGTAGTAGTAGTAGAAGTAGTAGTAGTAGTAGTAGTAGTAGTAGTAGAAGTAGTAGTAGTAGTAGTAGTAGTAATAATTGTTGTTGTTTTTGTTGACTCAGGTTCATTTGAAATGTGAACCCTGTAGACTACAGGCTGAAGTTGCCCTCCTCCAGCAGTCCACCATCGTCCTTTCGGGGGATAGGGAGGGAGTTGAGGGACGTTTGTATACTTGGGCAGTGGACCCGGCCTGTTATATCAGTGCCACCACATGAAGGCGTCCCGCTTCAGTAATGTTAATTTTTACCTCCGCCAAGGAGGTTATGTTTGTGCCAGCGTCGGTTTGTTTGTTTGTCTGTTTGTATGTCTGTCTTCCTGTTAGCAACTTTACTCAAAAAGTTATGAACCGATTTTGATGAAATTTTGTGGATGGTTGGGTCATGGGCTAAGGAAGAAATGGTTAAATTCTGGGCAAGATCCGGGTCCGTAGTACCCAGCACAATATCTCCAAAAGTTCTCAATGAATTTCAATGAAATTATGTGGAAAGGTGGGCCATGGACCAAGAAAGAATTGAATAAACTTTGGGATGGATCCGGATCCGGATCCAGGTCCTATATCCACGGATTCGGATCCGGATCCTTTTTAATGGCAATGGCGGAGGTATGCGCTGTCTGAGTGCTTTCTAGTTTGTCGTATAGGTTGTTATTGAAGGAGAGGCAGCAATTTTAGACCAAGATGCAGTGAAAAGAGTATAGGGAAATTTTAATGATGGGAGAGAGAGAGAGAGAGAGAGAGAGAGAGAGAGAGAGGGGGGGGGAGCGAAGTTTAACATCAGTGTAGTTGCAACACATTCTAGATCACAGCTCAAAGGGGGTGGGGGAGAGGAGCGAGGGAGGGAGGGAGGGGGTTGAGAGAAGAGGAGAGGGAAGGAAGGGAGAAAGAGGAGGAAGGGAGGAAGAAAGAGAGGAGGTGGAGGGAGAGGAGGTAGAGAGAGAAGAGAAGGGAATGGGGTAGATAAAGGAAGGGGAGGGAAAGAGGTAATGAAAGGAGAGGAGGGAGGGGTAAAAAGAGGAGGGGGAAGGAGGGATAGAGAGAAGGGGGAGGGAGGGGTAGAGAGGAGAGGGAGGAAGGGAGAAAGAGAGGAGGTGGAGGGAGGGGGTAGAGAGGAGAGGGAGAGATAAAGGAAAGGAAGATAGGGAGGTAAAATGATGATGAGCGAAGTGAGGAGAATGGGGGAGGAAGAGGAGCAGAAAGGGGGAGGAGGAAGAGTGAAGGAAAGGGGGAGAGGAAGAAGGGAAGTTGTGGGTGAGGAAGGGAGGGGGAGAAGGAAAAGTGGGAGGAAGAGGGAGGAACGAAGGAGGAAGTAAGGAGAGGTGAGAGGGACGAAGAGGGGAAAAAAATGGAGGAAGGAGGAGAGAGGAGGAGGAGGAGAAGAGGAAGAGGAAGTGAGGGAGGGAGAGAAGAGAAGGAGTAATGGGACTGGGAGGGTAGAGGGAGAAGAGGAGGAGGGACAGAGAGGAAGAAGAGAAAGAGAGAGAATGAGAGAGAAGGAAGAATGAGTGAGTGGGGAAGGAAGGGGAGAAGGGGAAGAGGGAGAGAGAAAGATAGGGGAGAAAGAAAATAGGAAGAGGAAGGGAGGGGGAGAGAGAAGAGGAGGAAGTAAGAGAGAGGGAGAGAGAGGAGAGGTATGAGAGGGAAGAATGAGGGAGGGGATGGGGAGAAGGAGAGAGAGGAAGAGGAGGAGAGGGAGGGAAGGGAAGTTGGAGCTCTTGTGGGTGGATTTTTCGGCGTTTGAGAGCTAAGTCAGGCCACGAGATTGAAAAAGTTCCCCCTCCCACCTCCCGTTTTCTTCTGTTTTCTTCTCACCTCCTCCATTCTCTCTCGTCCTTCCTCTTCTGTTTGCCTCCTCCCTCCTCTACCTTTTCTTCCTCCGTCCTCTTCTTTCTTCCCCTTCCTTCCTTTTCTTCCTCTCACCCCCTCCTTTCTCCCTTCCTCTTCCTCTTGTCTTCTCTGTCCTCCTCCTCCTCCTCCTCCTCTACTTCTTCCCTTTTCTCCCTACGTGGAAGGAAGGAATTGAAAATGATATGTCGCCTAGGATTTGAAGGAAGAGGAAGATTGAGATAGATAGATAGATAGATAGCCTAGAGAGAGAGAGAGAGAGAGAGAGAGAGAGAGAGAGAGAGAGAGACCTCAATTCTCTCTCTCTCTCATTATTTTCACGTCTATTTTTTTTTATTTTCACCTTAACTTGGCCCAGCTTTTCGTCCTTTTGCAGCTTATTTCACGTAGCTCAGTGGCAGAGGAAGACAATGCTACGGCTCTACATCCTTTCCACAGCACTTCTTCGTGACTAGCGCCGTATTCTAGTGCTAACCTAGTGCTACACCTCGGCAGTATAGATGGAGGGATGGCAATTTTAGGCCAAGTTAGAGGGAAGGGAGTATAGGCAATTTTTTTTTTCCTAAGACAGACCTCTCGTACTGAAGGGGTTAATGAAGGCTGTATCTACCCCCCCCTTTTCGAAAAATCTCAGAAAAAAGAAAAAGAAAGAAAAAAGAAAAAATTGTCTTCAGGTATACTCTGTCTGTCTGTCTGTCTGTCTGTCTCTGTCTTTCTGTCTGTCTGTCTCTCTGTCTTTCTGTCTCTCTATCTGTCTGTCTGTCTGTCTGTCTGTCTGTCTGTCTCTCTCTCTCTCTCTCTCTCTCCCTCTCCCCTCTGTCTGTCTGTCTCTCTCTCTCTCTCTCTCTCCTCGGTCTGTCTGTCTCTGTCTGTCTGTCTGTCTGTCTGTCTGTCTCTCCCCCCTCCGTCTGTCTGTCTGTCTCTTTCTCTCTGTCTGTCTCTCTCTCCTCCGTCTGTCTGTCTCTGTCTGTCTGTCTGTCTGTCTGTCTGTCTGTCTCTCTCTCTCTCTCTCTCTCTCTCTCTCTCTCTCTCTTCTGATTCCTGAGCTGTAAAGAGAGATTAGGGCCAAAATATGATACTAGTCACGAAGAAGTGCTGTGGTAAGGTAAACAGGAGGAAACTAATTTACGTGTCATCGGTCTGAAGGGGTAAGATAGCGGTCTCCATTACGTTGTTCTAAATTCACGTACTTTGATAACATAGCCATCTCTTCCTCTGTTTTAAATTCACGTACTTTAATACCATAACCGTCCCTTCATTTGTTCTAAATTCACGTACTTAGCCATCTCTTCCTCTGTTCTAAATTCACGTACTTTGATACCATAACCGTCTCTCCCTTTGTTCTAAAGTCACGTACTTTGATAACATAGCCGCCTCTTCCTTTGTTCTAAATTCACGTACTTTGATAACACAGTCGCCCCTCCCTTTGTTCTAAATTCACGTACTTTGATAACATAGCCACCTCTTCCTTTGTTCTAAATTCACGTACTCTGATACCATAGCCCTCTCTTCCTCGTCTAAATTCACGTACTTTGACAACACAGCCATCACTCCTTTGTTCTAAATTCACGTACTCTTCCTCTGTTCAAAATTCACGTACTTTGACAACATAGCCGCCTCTTCCTATGTTCTAAATTCACGTCCTTTGACAACACAGCCATCTCTTCCTCTAAATTCACGTACTTTGACAACATAGCCGTCTCTTCTTCTAAATTCACGTACTTCGATATAACAGGAGGCTGGGAGACTTATGGTGGATGTGTTGGTGAATTGGTTAGAGGCGTGGGTAGGTTTGGGTAGCTGTGGGTAGGGTAGGGTTGGGTAGGTCTGGCTAGGTTGGGGTAGGGTAGGGTAGGGTAGGGTAGGTTTCGGTAGAGTAAGGCTGGGTTAGGTAGAATAAGATAGGGTTGGGTAGGTTGAGGTAGGGTAGGGTAGGTTGGGGTAGGTCTCGATAGGATAAGGTAGGGTTGGGTAGGATATGGTAGGTTAGAGTAGGTTAGGGAAGGGTAGGATAGGGTAGGGTAGGGTTGGGTAGGGTAGGGTAGGGTAAGTTAGAGTAGGTTGGGTAGGTTTGGGTAGGTTTGAGTAGGGTAAAGTAGGTAGGTTTGGGTAAGATAAGGTAGGGTAAGGCTGAGTTAGGTAGATCTGGGTAGGTTTGAGTACGGAAAGGCTAGTACATCCTTTCCATAGCACTTCCTCGTGACTAGCATCAATTATTCAAGCTTTTATCCATTACCACAACACTGACAGAAAAAAAAAACATTACAGCTCAACATAATTTCCACAGCACTTCTTCGTGACTAGGACTCCATCTAGCGTAAATCTCTCGCTACAACTCAGTATTTAAGATGAGAGACGTCAATTTTCTGCCAAGTTAAAGTGAAAGGTGTGTAGATTAATACTTGGCTTAAGAGAATTTCCTCCCTTTGTCTTCAGTCAATAAGGTTTATAAATATTTACACCTTTGTCTTCCCTTTAGGTGTGCAGTAATGAGAGAGAGAGAGAGAGAGAGAGAGAGAGAGAGAGAGAGAGAGAGAGAGAGAGAGATTATTTAGCACGCTCAGATTAAAGAATATGTTACTTAGAGAGAGAGAGAGAGAGAGAGAGAGATTATTTTGTACGCTGAGAGTAAAGAATAAGTTACTTGAGAGAGAGAGAGAGAGAGAGAGAGAGAGAGAGAGAGAGAGAGAGAGAGAGATTGGGAGAGGGAGGAGGAGGGAAGGAGAAGGATGTAAATGGGAGGGAAGAAGGTAATTATAGAGGAGGAGGAGGAAAGAAGGAAGGAAGGAAGGAAAAGCGGAGAAATAGTGAAGGAAGGAAGGAGAGAGGAGAGGGGGGAAAGAAGAGGGAGCGTAGGTATGGAAGAGGAGGGAGGAAGAAGGAGCGGAGGTATGGAGGAGGTATGGGTAGCCAACAATCTAGCATCCCTTGGAGGTATGGAGGAAAGGTGGAGGAGGAGTGGAGGTATGGAGTAAGGATGGAGGAGTGGAGGTATGGAGGAAAGGTGGAGGAGGAGTGGAGGTATGGAGTAAGGATGGAGGAGTGGATGTATGGAGGAAGGGTGGAGGAGGAGTGGAGGTATGGAGGAAGAGTGGAGGAGGAGTGGAAGTATGGAGGAGGAAGAAAGAAGGAAAGGACAAGAGGTATGGAGGAGAAGAAAGGAGGAAAGGAAGGAGTTGAGAGAGAGAGAGAGAGAGAGAGAGAGAGAGAGCACCTGGAGAAGGAAGGAGTGAAGGAGTGAAGAAAAGACTGAAGGGATGAAGGAGTGAAGGAAGGAGTGAAGGAATGAAGGAAGGAAGGAGTGAAGAAGGAAGGGGTGAAGGAAGGAAGGAAAGAGTGAATGAATGAATGAATGAATGAAAGAAGGAAGTAGTGAATGAATGAATGAGTGAAGGAAGGAAGGAAGGAGTGAAGGAAAGAATGAATGAATGAAGGAAGGAAGGAAAGAATGAAAGAGTGAATGAACGAATGAAGGAAGGAAGGAGTGAAGGAAGGAAGGAGTGAAGGAAGGAGTGAAGGAGCGCCTGGGCCACTCCTGCCACCAGCCCGCCATCCCTTGGAAATTAGAATTTAATTGAATTTTCGGCTTGAGGGTGCATGAGTCCGGGGAAGGAAGGCACCGCTACTACTCCTGTATCTATCTGTCTGTCTATCGGGTGTGTCTGTCTGCCTGTTTGCGTCTATCTACCTGTCTATCTATATCTATCTACCTAAAATGTGCATCTATTTGTCCGTCCGTCTTTGTGTCATATGCTTTTGGCCAGGCAGGCATGAGTCTCCTTGGTTACTAGTCAAATCCACCCTCCAGTCTGACTACACTTGGCCATTAGCCGATTTTAGTATTGTATCTATCTGTCAGTCTATCTACCTTTCTATCTGTCGTCACATCTATCGCATTTTTTTTCAATCTATCGCCTTTACTAAACACCTATAATGGTCTTGTATCTATTTGTCTATCGTGCTTTCTATCGTACCTGCGTTATCGGGCTATCGTCGTGGGTGTAGTCTTCTATCTATCTCAGGCCACCCCATCTATCGTCTCAGCCATCGTAGGTACGTTATTGTGGATACGTTACTGGGCAATTTTGAACGTAGTCAAGTGGAGTCCAGTTTTTGCCTCCTCATGCAGCTTTAAAACACACACACACACGCACACACACACACGTCGTAAGATACACACACGCACACTGACATTTGCACTCAGCCGTTCAGTGTGTATAAATCTATTTCAAATATCTTCAATTTTTTTTTGTATTGTTCATATCAGCCTTGCTCTTAACGGAATTGTTATGAATATATTTGCTTGAACTACTACTACTCGTCCTCCTACTTTAACTGCTACTACTACTACTACTGATAGAATGCTGTTAAATTAAGTTATATAACAGGAAATTATATAAATCGCCAAAGGACACAAATATATTTACAAACTTCTCCCAAATACCATTGATATAATCTTGCTACGTATAATAATTTGCTAAAGACCCGCGCCATCCTTCCATTCGTCCAAATTACCCCACAAGGCAGGAAGTCGAAGAGAATCACCGTGGAATTACAAAGGAGGAAAAAGTGTGTAGGGAAGGCGAGGGGCGATGGAGGGAGCAGCGGGTGGCGGCATCTGGCAACCGCTCTAGCCTAATAAACCAGTTCAACCAAGCGTGGGTAATATTGCTGGGAATGACAGGCAAACCACGGATGCTGGTTAACGAAATATATATATCCCACAGAAATAACAATTTGGGAGGACGACAAATAGCCAAAATTGAGTTACTGCGCTCCCTTTTTCAGGTAATACATCGTCCAACTGCTCCTTATACAGACGAAAATATTGTGGACACACCGTCATTCTCACGCTATTTCATTCTCACTCTATCTCTTCAGTATTTTAAACGCTATTTGCTTATATAATATTCTCACAATGTCAGCATAATTTATGATAGTGATATAAAAATCCGTGAAACTGGAATTAAAAGGGGACGAGGAAAAATATGAGCTTCAGGCAGGTAGTAACAGAAGCCGCCGCTAGATGGCAGGTCGGAATGTTTTGACGCGCAGGGGTGACAGGTGGATTGACAACAAAAAAATGTGTTTATCAGCTAATTTTTCTCCGTAAGCATATTTTCACAGTCCTTCGCTAGTTCCAAATGATCAAGAGAAGTGAAATACGCATGTGATAAAGCGGAGGACGTGGAAATACACCGTGAAAAGCGTAAGTACTACATATTGACATGTTCTTCAAAAGGGCACGATGTTTTTCCTGCGAATTTGTGAGCTAAATGTTGCAGGCTAATTAGGTCCTCCCAATTAGCGTTTCCAGTTAAATCATTATCGTGAAAAAATACACAAGGTTTGGTTTGAAGTTTACATAAATAATGACAGGAATTCATTGAGTTTTAATCTCGCTTTGAGCAGGATACCGCCTCATTATAGTACACAATTATTGACGGATAATTAAGCCTTTATGATGCGTAATAATGATAATCTTGTTTCCTAAAGGTGATCTATAATTATGCAAACTGTAAACCACGAACTGTTTTAGTATACATAGATTTTGCTGTATGGTGTGTTTTTCAGTTTGTTTACAGTATGCGCAAGAGTTCAGGATGCGGATTACTACTACTACTACTACTACTGTTATTATTATTATTATTATTCAGTATATGGACGGGTCTTGGAGAGGGACGCCTTCATGTGGTGGCACTGATATAACCAGGCGGCTCCAGTACCTAGTTATACAAAGGTCCCTCAAATACTTCCTTATCCCCGAAAAGAAGAATAGTAGACTGTAGAGGGGTAACTTAAGCCTGCAGTCCACCGGGTTAACATTCAGATGAGCATGGGATTGCAAATACTACTACTACTACCACCACTACTACTACTACTATTACTACTACTACGGGTACTACTACAACTACTAGTACCACCACCACCATTACTACTACTGTTACCATTACTATTACTACAACTACTACTACTATTACAAGAACAACAGCATCAACAACAACAACTACTACTACTACTATTACTACTACTACTACTACTGCTAATGCTACTACTTCTACTACTACTACTACTACTACTACTACTACTACTACTGCAGCACGTGGAAATGAACGGTATGGAATATTCTGTGTAACAAATACTGTATAGTATACATAAAGGGTTTGGTTATGGCATGTATTATGTATAAGTTCTCGTGTTTGTAGTAGGTTAGGGCTCCCACCATCCACTCACTCGATGTAGCTATCTTGAGGTGACGAATGATAAGGCAAATGGTTTCTTCTAGCCAAGGGAACTATTTACTACGCTGGGTGGCAACCATATCAAAGGGACGCCTGGTGGTCTAGTGACGTAAGGCTCTCCAGCTGGATGTGACACCAGTAGTTTGAGTATTATTTCTCACACAGTGCCACTCAGGGGAGGGGGAGGCTGGTTAGGCTGGTTATCCTTGCCCTAAATATTGGGAATGAGTAGCCTAGCCCTGGGGCCCTAGACTCCAATTGGGGCAGAATAAACAAAAATAAATAGACCCGAAAAATAACTAAATAAATAAATAGTACTGATATTTCGATTAGTATGAATATTTCTGAAAAGTAATATCTGTATTTGTACTGTTAATATTCTTTTATTACCTCCACCAATGAAGTTGAAGGAGGTTATGTATTCACGCCTGTTTGTCTGTCTGTCCACAAGATATCTGAAAAAGTTATTGATGGATTTAAGTGGAATTTTGTGGATATGTGGGTCATGGGATTAGGAAGAGTTGATTAAATTTTGGTGGTGATCTGAGTTGTACAGGCGTTGGTGGAGGTATGCACTCTCTGACGTATTTTAAGTGGTTTTAGGGATTTCGTAACACCTCTTCCTTGGCTGTTTATTCTGCATAGTACACCTTAAAATTCTCTCATAAGGTGTCAGTGGTTTCATTATCGACGTATTGCATCAGTAACGTAAAAGAAAAGATTAAGGATTAGTGTTAAAAATGAATCGCTAAGGAAGAGTTGTTACGGGTTGTCATAAGTTACATTGATTATAGCTATATTTTCATCAGTCTAGAATGAAAACTCTCTCTCTCTCTCTCTCTCTCTCTCTCTCAAGTAACTTATTCTTTAATCTGAGCGTGCAAAATAATCTCTCTCTCTCTCTCTCTCTCTCTCTCTCTCTCTCTCTCTCTCTCTCTCTCTCACACACACACACACACACACACACACACACACACACACACACACACACACACACACACACACACACACACACACACACACACACACACACACACACCTAACCTGACCAATCGCTGACCCCGCACCGCACCTCACCACAAACACCGCACCTGGGCAAGAAATAAACCTGGAAAAATATATATATACCTTTCTCACCTGACTCGAGCGACTGTTTATCTATTTATCTATCTATCTGTCTGTCTATCTGTCTATCCATCTATCTATCTATTTTCTCCTTCTCCTCCTCCTCCTCCCCCTCCCCCTTCACACTTTTTTTCTTATCCCCATTATTATTATTATTATTATTATTATTATTATTATTATTATTATTATCGGTGTTGTTGTTGTTATTATTTTATTATTATTATTATTATTATTATTATTATTTTCATGGTAGGACACCCCACCAATCCACACTTACTGACAACCCATGTAATTTTTTGCACTGAAAAGAAACAATTTACTTCGCAAAAGGACAGGACTACCATACAACCATACTACCATGCTGTCGTACTACCATGCTGCCACACTACCATACAACAGTACCATCACCGCCATACAACCATGCTACCTTACAACCATACTATCATACTACCATACAACAGTACCATCACCGCCATACAACCATACTACCTTACAACCATACTATCATACTACCATACAACAGTACCATCACCGCCATACAACCATGCTACTTTGCAATCGTACTACCATACTGTCATACAACCATACTTCCATACAGCCATACTACCATACAGCCATACTACCATACTCTTATACAACCATACATCCCTATTACCATACAGCCATACTACCATACAACCATGCTACCATACTGCCATACAACCATACCACCATACATTTCTAGTTTCCCGGTGGCTGATTTTCCTTCTGTGTACCATTTTTTGCACTTTTTCTTACCCAGGAAAATCTAAGGTGGGGTAGGGTAGGGTAGGGTAGGGTAAGGTAGGGTTAGGTAGGGTAAGGTAGGGTAGGTTAGGTTAGGGTAGGGTAGGGTAGGGTAGGGTAGGGTAGGGTTAGGTAGGGTAGGGTAAGGTAGGGTAGGTTAGGTTAGGGTAGGGTAGGGTAGGGTAGGGTAAGGTAGGGTAGGGTAGGTCAGATTTGGGTAATGTAGGCTAAACAAGGCAAAATATCGTTAATTATTACTGAGCCATTCACTGTTACTATCACCCCCTTCGTTACTATTACTATGACCCCCCATCGTTACTACTACTATCACCCCCATCGTTACTACTACTATCACCCCCATCGTTACTACTACTATCACCCCTTTCGTTACTACTACTGTCACCACCATCGTTACTACTACTATCACCCCTTTCGTTACTACTACTGTCACCACCATCGTTACTACTACTATCACCCCCATCGTTACTACTACTATCACCCCCATCGTTACTACTACTATCACCCCCATCGTTACTACTACTATCACCCCCTTCGTTACTACTACTATCACCCCTTTCGTTACTACTACTGTCACCACCATCGTTACTACTACTATCACCCCCTTCGTTACTACTACTATGACCCCCCATCGTTACTACTACTATCACCCCCATCGTTACTACTACTATCACCCCCATCGTTACTACTACTATCACCCCTTTCGTTACTACTACTGTCACCACCATCGTTACTACTACTATCACCCCTTTCGTTACTACTACTGTCACCACCATCGTTACTACTACTATCACCCCCTTCGTTACTACTACTATGACCCCCCATCGTTACTACTACTATCACCCCCATCGTTACTACTACTATCACCCCCATCGTTACTACTACTATCACCCCTTTCGTTACTACTACTGTCACCACCATCGTTACTACTACTATCACCCCTTTCGTTACTACTACTGTCACCACCATCGTTACTACTACTATCACCCCCATCGTTACTACTACACTCACCCCCTTCGTTACTACTACACTCACCCCCATCGTTACTACTACACTCACCCCCTTCGTTACTACTACACTCACCCCCATCGTTACTACTACTATCACCCCCTTCGTTACTACTACACTCACCCCCATCGTTACTACTACACTCACCCCCATCGTTACTACTACACTCACCCCCATCGTTACTACTACTATCACCCCCTTCGTTACTACTACACTCACCCCCATCGTTACTACTACTATCACCCCCTTCGTTACTAATACACTCACCCCCATCGTTACTACTACTATCACCCCCATCGTTACTACTACTATCACCCCCTTCGTTACTATTACACTCACCCCCATCGTTACTACTACTATCACCCCCATCGTTACTACTACTATCACCCCCATCGTTACTACTACACTCACCCCCATCGTTACTACTACTATCACCCCCATCGTTACTACTACTATCACCCCCATCGTTACTACTACTATCACCCCCATCGTTACTACTACACTCACCCCCATCGTTACTACTACACTCACCCCCATCGTTACTATTACACTCACCCCCTTCGTTACTACTACACTCACCCCCATCGTTACTACTACTATCACCCCCTTCGTTACTACTACACTCACCCCCTTCGTTACTACTACACTCACCCCCATCGTTACTACTACTATCACCCCCTTCGTTACTACTACACTCACCCCCATCGTTACTACTACACTCACCCCCATCGTTACTACTACTATCACCCCCATCGTTACTACTACTATCACCCCCATTGTTACTACTACACTCACCCCCATCGTTACTACTACTATCACCCCCATCGTTACTATTACACTCACCCCCATCGTTACTACTACACTCACCCCCATCGTTACTACTACTATCACCCCCTTCGTTACTACTACTATCACCCCCCTTCGTTACTGCTACTATCACCCCCATCGTTACTACTACTATCACCCCCTTCGTTACTACTACTATCACCCCCTTCGTTACTACTACTATCACCCCCATCGTTACTAGTACTATCACCCCCATCGTTACTACTACTATCACCCCCATCGTTACTACTACTATCACCCCCATCGTTACTACTACTGTCACCCCCATCGTTACTACTACTATCACCCCCATCGTTACTACTACTATCACCCCCATCGTTACTACTACTATCACCCCCATCGTTACTAGTACTATCACCTCCATCGTTACTACTACTATCACCCCCATCGTTACTACTACCCGGTACTATCACCCCCTTTTTGCTATGAACACGTTTATCTATTTTTATCTATTTTTATGAGTTTGTTCATTATCTCACCTTGCCATTTCTCCTTTACAGAAAATCGCCCCGGTGACTCCGTTCCTCCCGACGCGTCACTGGTGAGTGCTGTACATTTTATTATCCTTATATTCTTGTTGTTTTTGCTGTGATCATGATTACGAGGATTGTTATTACATCTATCATTAGTATTACCGTCCCCGCCCCGGAGGGGCTCCGGGACTGTCTGTCTGTCTGTGTTGTCTTCCTGTTAACAACTTTACCCAATAACTACAGGTGCGATTTTGACTAGACTTACAGGGATGATGGGCTCTGATCTTCTGATCACCTAATCAAATTTTAGGCCAAATTGGGCCAGTGCCCAGGCTGTATGTCCAAAAAATGTTTTTTTTTTTTTTTTTTTTTTCGTCACAACTCCTTTCAAATTCGTCATACCGACATGAAACCAAAACCTAAATGTGCATCTTTCAAATATGCATCCTATAGCATGCCTCATTACATAGGGGGGGGGCATCCCCCAGTAGGAGTAGTGGGGTCAGTGTCAGGTGGATCGGGCCTAAAATTTCAAATGGGCATAAAATCGTCAATTTTCACCAGATTTACTCCAAATTTGATATGTGACGTCTTTGACTAGGTATCCTGTTGTGTTTATACGTTAGCGCTAAAATGACTGCCGGGGCAGGGTTTGCTGTGCCTTGGCACCGCTTGTTATTATTGTTATTATTATCATTATTATTGTTCATATCTTATTATTATTATTATTATTATTATTATTGTTGTTGTTGTTCTTATTTTTCTCGTTATTGTTGCCGTTATCGTGATTATTGCTACTGTTATTGTTGTTTTTGCTGTTGTGACCCCCAAACTTGTCTGGACGTGAACCCGGTGGAGAGCTTACAAACGACCACTTCATCCGGACGCTCCCAGATCTCTTTTGTTGATGTTATGGCGATAGTGTGGTGTTAGGTCACTATTATGGCCTTTTTTTTTTTTTTTTTTTTTTTTTACGGAAGATTGTGTGGATAGTGACCTGAGTGAATTTTTCTTTCTGAATATTGGATTGAAACAAGGATGTGTCATGTCTCCATGGCTGTTCAGTCTGTGTATGGATAGGATTATAAAAGAGATACAAGGTAGGGCAGTGGATGTTGGAGCGGCCCTAATGAGAGAGGTCAGTCCATCCAATATATTACCAATATGCCGGGAATCGAACCCGGGACATTCAGGTGAGAGCCAGGCAGCATACCACTACACCACGACCAGGTAAAAGTTAACTCACTTTGTCACAATCTTGTAACCAACGTCCCTCCGCCCCCACTGTGGGCCTGAAGAGGATGAGATAACCCTCTGGCACTCGGGCAAGTAGATGCTTTTAATCTATCCCAAGCACTTACGGCAAGTCAGAATGAAGAGAGAAACCTGTACTGTACACTGGAAAAAAACATCCAATATATTACCAATATGCCGGGATTCGAGCCCGGGACATTCAGGTGAGAGAGTGACAATGTGAGTTAACTTTTACCTGGTCGTGGTGTAGTGGTATGCTGCCTGGCTCTCACCTGAGAGTCCCGGGTTCGATTCCCGGCATATTGGTAATATATTGGATGATTTTTCCTGTGTACAGAACAGGTTTCTCTCTTCAGAGAGGGCAGTGTTTGGAAACTCTCTGTACTGTTGTTTGCAGATGATATTGTGTTGTAAAGTGAAGACGAAAGGACACTGCAATGCTTGGTGGATGAGTTTGGGAGAGTGTGTAAGAAACGGAATCTAAAGGTAAATGTAAGGAAGAGTAAAGTGATGGTTTTCGAGAGAAAGGAAGTCAGTGAAAGTATAGTGAGGCTGGATGAGGAGGAAATGGAAAATGTGAGTGCATTTAAGTACTTGGGGGGTGTGATGAGTAAGGATGGAAGTTTGGAGGATGAAGTGCTTGGAAGGGTACAATAAAGAGGAAAGGTTGATGGTTCTTTGAAAGCAGTGATAAGAAACAGGGAAGTGAGCATGGAAGTGAAAAAGTCGCTGCATGACAGCATTGTGATCCCAAGTCAAACGTATGGAAGATAAGCTTGGACCTTGCCGGAGGGACACAAGTCAAGAGTGAGAGCAGTGGAAATGAGTTATTTGAGAGGAGCATGTGGAGTTACATGGAGAGAAAGACTGACAGATGAGGAAGTGAAGGAGCGTTGTGGTGTGGATGTAGCCTAGATGCTATGGAAATCGATTAGAGAAACACATTGAGGTGGTTTGGCCATGTGGAGAGGATGGAGAGCGAGAGACTAAGGAGCTGAGTGTATGGGAGTGAGGTGGAGAGGGGAAGAGGGAGGGAGAGGCCGAGGATGAGATGGAGGGATGGAATGGAGAAGTATATGAGAGAGGGGGTGTGAGCTGAGAGGAGGGCAGTGAAATGGCGGGGGACAGGGCGACGTGGAGGCGATATATTTGTGGCCACCCCTTACGGGATTAAGGCGTCTGGCGATAGATAGATAGACAAGTTGATTTTCAGCCTCTTTCTTTTTTAACGGGAGACTTGTTGACTCTCAGGCTTTGGAACTATCAGCCTTTGTTTCTTCCTTTTTGCGTAAATAAAAAGGCTATAACTCTGCTCATCTCCGGCCGACATTGACGTGGGCGAAATATAATTGTGTTTAAGGGCTGGGGCGTGAGTGTGTGTGCCGGGCGGTGTTTAGTATGCATGGGGCGGCCACACTTATTAACCCACCCCTCGCCTCAATTTATAAACTATTTGTGGCGTGAGGACAGGAAGGGAACAAGTTTTTGACCTCATCCCCCCCTCCCTCCTCCCTCTCTCTCTCTTCTCTTCACCCCCTCTCCCCCTCACAATCACTCTACACCTTCCTCCCCTCTCCCTTTCACCCCCCACTTCCCCAGCCTCACACCACTCATCCTCATCTTCACTCCCATCCCTCCACCTTACCCCCCCGCCTCCAATCCACCCCTCTCCCCCAATTCTCCCACCTCTCCCCCACTCCTCACCCCTCTCCCCCTAATCCACACCCTTCTCCCCTACTCCTCACTCTCCCTTATCACCCCACCTCGATCCCCGTCCCTCTTCCCAACCTCTCTCCCCTGCTTCGTCCTTAACCCTCCCCTCTCATCTCTCCCTCACCCACACTCTTCCCCCCTTCACCCCCCGCTTCCGGTGTCTGGGCTGCGGGCAGGTGTCTCATTAATTAGCGTAATTACCACCTGGAACACGTGACTGCGCACCTGTAATTAAGGCACTTATTATCACCCTTCCTGACGCTGCACAGGTGGACGGGGTGGAGGGGCTGGGTGGAGGGAAGGATAAAGTGGAGGAGTGAGGAAGGGGGGAGTGGAGGAATGAGGAGGGAAGGAGTGGAAGAGGAGGGAGGGATGTGGAGAGAAAAGGTGGATATATAGAGTGGAGGAGTGAGGAAGGAGGGAGTGGAGGAATGAGGAGGGAAGGAGTGGAAGAGGAGGGAGGGTTGTGGAGAGAAAAGATGGATGTATAGAGTGGAGGGAGAGATATGGAGGGGGTTTGTGGAAGGGGTGGTGTGGAGGGTGTGTGTGGAGCGACGAGGTGGAGGGAGGGGTAAAGAGGAGGGAGGGTGGGGAGTGGCTTTATTGAGGGAGTAGTGTGGAGGGACTGGGTGGAGGAACTGGGTGGAGGAAGGCTTAAAGTGGAGGGAGGGAAAAGATGGAGGGATGGAAAAGTTGGGGGGGAAGGAGAAGGTGGAGAGGGAAAAAGTGGAGGGAATGAGAAGGTGGAGGAGATAAAGTGGAAGGTGGGGTGTGGAGGGAAAGGTGGAGAGATTAGGTGGAGGTGGGTGGGAGTGTGGCGAGGTACGATGGAGCGAAGGATTAAGTGGAGAGAGAGAGAGAAAGAGAGAGAGAGAGAGAGAGAGAGAGAGAGTACCTGTTATAAAGTGTTAAGGGGGGACTCAAGTGGATGACAGTCTTCATTAACGTGTATTTATATTTTCATTTCCTTCCCTCCTTCCTTCTTTCCTTCCTTCTTTCCTTCCTTTTTCCTTCCTTTCTTTCGTTCTTTCGTTCGTTCCTTCCATCCTCCCTCCCTCCCTCCCTCCCTCCCTCCCTCCCTCCCTCCCTTCCTTCCTTCCTTCCTTCCTTCCTTCCTTCCTTCTCTCCTCTTTTGTCGTATAGATTTTTTCCTTCCTTTCCTCCATTCTTCTCTTCCTACGTCTCCCCTTCTCTTCCTTTTCCTCATCCTTCCCTATCCACCTGTCTTTTCCCTTCCTTCTTCCCTATCCTTTCATTTCCTCATTCCTTCCCCTTTTTCGCCATCCATCCCTAATTTTTTATAGCCCTTCCCTTCCCTTCCCTTGCCTTCCCATCCTATCCCTTGCCTTCCCTTCCCTTGCCTTCCCTTGCCTTCCCTTCCCTTCCCTTCCCTTCCCTTCCCTTCCCTTCCCTTCCCATCCTATCCTATCCCATCCCTTCCCTTGCCTTCCCTTCCCTTCCCATCCTATCCTATCCCATCCCTTCCCTTGCCTTCCCTTCCCTTCCCTTCCCTTCCCCTCCATTTCCTTCCTTTCCCTTCACTTGCATTCAATTCCGTTCCCTTCCCTTCCCTTCCCATCCCTTCCCTTCTCCTCCCTTCCCTTCTCCTCCCTTCCCTTCCCTTCCCATTCCTTCCCTTCCCTTCCCTTCCCTTCCTATACATCCCTTCCCTTCCTATACATCCCTTCCCCTCCTTTTCCTTCCTATCCCATCCCATCCCATCCCATCCCATCCCATCCCTTCCTCTCCATTTCCTTCCCTTCCCTTCCCTTCCCTTCCCTTCCTTATTTTTTATATAATTTCTTCAATTATTCTCTCCCTCCCTTCACCTCACTTCGTCTTTCCTCCCCTCCCTTTCATCTTTCCTTTCCTCTTCATGTGTCTTCTTTCCTGTCATTCCTTCTCTCTCATTCCTTCCTCATCTTTCCTCTCTTCCTTCTCCCCTTCCTCATCTCGCAACCCTTCCATCATCCTCCTTTTCTCCTTCCTTATATCCTTCCTTCGCAACGTCCTTCCCTCATCTCCTCCGTATTTTCATCTCCTTCCCTCGTAATGTCATTTTCTTTCGTCCAGTGAGCTTCCTTTCCTTTCATCTTCGTTCCCTTTTGTATAGTCTTTTTTCTCCTCTTCGTATTTTCTTTAATTCTCTCACTTTTCTTTCTCTCATTTTTTTTTACTCTTTTTAATGTCTCTCTTTAATCGTCCTTCGCATTGTTTTTGTGTTTCTTTTCTCTCTTTCATCAGTCCTCTTTCTTCCCCTCAGTTTTTGCCGTCATTTTTAACTCTCTCTCTCTCTCTCTCTCTCTCTCTCTCTCACAGTAAGCTAGAGGCCACAGCTTTACACAAGAGAAATAGAAGGAGAGGGGGAGGAGGGGGGTTGGAGAGAGAGAGAGAGAGAGAGTCTTCGGACAAAACGACGACTTTCCTCCTATTTTTTTTCCCCTCCCTCTCTCCTCCATTCCTCTCCTCATGGTCCGGTTCGCACACCCCAACACGGCAGGCAGTGATACCAGTGTCCGACAACTCGACCCTCTGAATCTGGGGCCCCTTCTGCGCCTTCTTCTGTTTTCCTGGCCTGCTGGGGGCGGTGGCGGGGGCGGTATGGGCGGGATCACAAGCAGAGGGGCTGGTTTGTCGATCCCCTTGGGCGTGTGGGCGGTGTAGGTGGGCGTGAGGGCGTGGTGGGCGGGGATGTGGGTGCGTGGAAGTCAAGAGGGCAGCCACCGAGGGTCGACTTTGGCACCACTGAGTCCAAAGAAGCGACTCTGCCCATTGAGATCTTGAAGGCGGAATAATTTAATTACATCCCTTCGTCGGGAGGGGCCGGAGGAAAGGAGGAGGGGGGAGAGGGGGCTTCGTGGAGGAAAGGAGAAGAGGGAGGAGAGAGGGAGGAAAGGGGGGGAGGAGTGGGAAGAGGGGTAGCTTAGTTGAGAGCAAGGCACCAATGTAAAAGACGCTCAGAAAGTCAAAGGAAAAACTGCGATTACTGAACTAGTTGTGGTGTGGTGAAAGAGGGGGTGGGGGTGGGGGTGAGGGTGTGGTGGGGGTGGGGGTGATGGGGGGGTGTTGGGGGGAGAGGTGTGTGGGTGGGAGCGGCGTTGAAAGAAGGGGTTTTAGGGAAGGAGGTGGAGGAGAGAGAGAGAGGGAGAGTGAGAGAGAGAGAATGGAGGAGGAGGAAGAGGAAATGTCTGAAAATGAAGAAGAACAAAGGGAAGGAAAAGGGATGTATGGAAGAAGGCAATGGAGAGAGAGAGAGAGAGAGAGAGAGAGAGAGAGAGAGAGAGAGAGGAGAATGTAATCTAAATATGAAAGATAAGTAGTCCACACAAGGAAGAAAGAAAGGTGTTTGGAAGGGAGTGAAGAGAGAGAAAGGAAGAGAGGGAAAAGGAGGAAAGAGAGGAAAAGAGAGGAGAGTGAGGCGATGAGAGAGATTTGTCGAAGAAAGAGGAAAGGGAGGAGAGAGAAGGGATGAGAGAGAATGGAAGAGAGAGGAAAAGAGGGGCAGGAGAAGGGAGGAGAAGAGAGGAAAAGAGTGAGAAGGGAAGAGAGATGAATAGAAGGAAGAGAGGAAATGAGGAGAGAGAGAGAGAGAGAGAGAGAGAGAGAGAGAGAGAGAGAGAGAGAGAGAGAGAGAAGGAAGGGGAGATGAATGGAAGGAAGAGAGGAGGGAGAAGAGCTGGGAAGAGGGAGAAATGAAAGGAGAGGAGAGGAAGGAGGAGAGAGAAGGAGTGATGAGGGAAATGAGGTCTGAAAGTGAAGGAGAGGAACATGAAGAAGGAAGATGTGTGGAGGGAAAGGAGGGAAGGAGAGACGGGAGGAGAGGAAGGAGAGAGAGAAGAGAGAGGGGGAGGGAGGAGGGGAAAAAAGAGTGGGGGAGGGGAGGGGGAGGGAGGAGGGAGAAAAGAGAGAGGGGGAGAGGGGAGAGGAGAGGCAGGAAAGATGAGAGGGTGGTGAGGGTATAGAGGAAAGGATGGAAGGGAAGGGAGGAAGGGGAGGGAAGAGAGGGGAGGGGAGGGGAGAGGGGAGGGGGAGAGGGGTGATTACTCCCCTTTTCTCCATCGTGTCAGTGATTCATGGTGAATACATTTACACCCACGTACACATGGACGTAAAACACACACACACACACACACACACACACACACACACACACACACACACACACACACACACACACACACACACACACACACACACTCTCTCTCTCTCTCTCTCTCTCTCTCTCACACACACACACACACACACACACACACACACACACACACACACACATACACACACACACACCACAGACGATTTTATTCAGCACTGGAGAGACTTTCCGAACTGAAGGGGTTAGATGTAGCCGTGAGGAATGAGAGACTGACAAGGAGAGTGTCTGTGAGTGAGATGGAGGGGGAGAAGGAGAGGGGGAGGCCGAGGATGAGAGAGATCTATGAGGGAGGTGGTTAGACTAGATAGATAGATAGATAGGTGGGTAGATAGACAGATAGAATTATAGCGGAGAGAATAGAGAATGCGAGACTGACTAGGAGAGTGTGTGAGTGAGGTGGAGAGGGAGAAGGAGAGGGGGAGACCAAGGATGAGAGGTATATGAGTGAGGTGATCTGACTATAGATAGATAGATAGATAGATAGATAGATAGTGGAGAGAATGGAGAAAGAGAGACTGACCGGGAGAGTGTAGGTGAGTGAGCGGAAGGGGGTAGGGGGAGGGGAAGACCGAGGATGAGATAGGGGGACTGGGGGGAGAGGTATATGAGTGATGGGGGTGTGAGTTGGAGATCGGGCAGCCTGTTGACAGAGGGGGCGATTCGGATATGTAGAAATATATGCTTAAATTTCCACAGACGGTTCTTAAGCTGAGTAAAATCGTCTGCTATGTTTTTTTCATCTTAACTTGGCCCAGATTTTCTTCCTTTGTAGCTGATTTCACGTAGGTCAGTGTCATGTGAAAATGCTACGGCTCTACGTCCTCTCAACAGCACTTCTTCGTGATTAGCAGTGTACTTCTAATCTCTTTTGTTATTATTTACAGGTGTGTGTGTGTGTGTGTGTGTGTGTGTGTGTGTGTGTGTGTGTGTGTGTGTGTGTGTGTGTGTGTGTGTGTGTGAAGAGCTTGTTGTAGCTATTGGTGTATTGTGTATATATTGTGTTGCATTATGTAAACACACACACACACACACACACACACACATACACATACACACACACACACTTCTACACTGACTTTTATTGTGTATATATTATTGTTGCATTATGTACACACACACACACACACACACACTGACTTTTATTGTGTATATATTATTGTGTTGCATTATGTACACACACACACACACACACACACACACACACACACACACACACACACACACACACACACACACACACACACAGACTTTTAAAGAAATAGCGTAGTAATTAAGACTATGAATCAGACACGCATAAAAAAATGAGAGTGGACGAGGAACACCAAGAGAGAGAGAGTGAAAGAGAGAGTAAGAGAGGGGAGAGACAAAGGAATGGAATTACACCGGATGAAATAACACCAGATTAAATATGTGTGGTATTAGATGTTATACAAGACAAAAGGAGATATACCCATAGATTATATACGTAGATAGATGTGGGTAAATAGATGCACTGAGGTAGGTGTTATGAAATACAATACATATATATACATTTTACAGGGGATTTGTGTACCGTATGCAGTGACTTAATGACATTCCTAGGAAATTCGTGAAAAGAGTTTTGATTACGATGGGTAGGTTAGATTAATTTAGACTTAGGTTAGTTTAGGTTAGGCTGGCATAATCTAGGTTTAGCTTAGGTTAGGCTGGGTTAGTTAGGTTAATTTCTGTGAATGCTAAGTTATGTTAGGCATTCATATAATTTAACCTAACCTAACCTAACATAACTAACCTAGCCTAACCTAACCTAAACTTAACCTAGATTATGCCAGCCTAACCTAACCCTAAATTATCCTAACCTTAATTAACCCATCCTAATTTAAATTCATTTCACGAATTCACTATCGATGTAATGAAATCACTGGTTACACAAATTCCCTGTAACATACATATATACATGTGATGAAATACATGTGGTTTTAGGTACTGCGTAACAGTACAACACATACGGTAACATAACACATAGCAGCATAACACAACACATAACAACATAGCGTATAACATTACACACAACACCATAACACATACCAACGTAACACAACACAGCATAAACTCAACAAAACACAACACATACCAGTAGTGCGTTCGTTCGTTTTTGAAGGCCCCAGCATGCTTGCACGCGTCGGCCTTGGTCACCTAATAGCGGCTCTCCATGCTGCTTGATCTCTGGCAGCTTCCCTATTCAGTCCCTTATCCCTGAGGTCACACTCAGTGACCTCGTCCCAGGTCTTTTTCGGTCTGCCTCTAGCAACCCTACCCCTAACATTAACACCTCTCACATTCTGCACCCAGTTATCATCACCTATCCTCTCCACATGCCCAAACCATCTCTGTCTACCCCTCCTCATCACAACAACAATACACCCCAGTCCCATCCTACCTCTCGAACTCTTCCATCGTAAACCGAGCCCCCCCCCCCATCAGGCCTCGCACTCAGGGTCGCACAGCACACCCACTTAATCACTGTTATTTCTGTACGTTTGAGCCTGCGGATATCCTCTTTCTTTACTGTCCAGGCCTCATTACCATACAGCATTACACTCCTAACACATGCCGCATACAAAGATCCCTTAGCAAGGAGGGAGAGCCCTCTCAGTGTCAGGAGAGGCAACAGCTCCCTGAACTTCATCCAACGACTGCTCACTCTAGCCACAGAGCTAGCTCCAGCTCCACCTCCAGCACATAACATGTCTCCCAAATAACAAAACTCTTCTTACACTCGAGAGACTCACCAGCAAGTTCATTCCTTTCACGCCTGACAATCACCACCTGCTCTCCCCAACACACCGCACACATGAAATCAGCATTATCTCGCAGTCTGCCTCTAATTCCACCACATTTCTTATGCATCCACTTATCACAGACACTGCACGAGATGGAATTACTTCCCACTCCCCTGCGGCAAATTGCATACGGTCACTCTCCGTCTTCATTGACAGTACCGCCACCAGCCCTATATACCATCACTTTTGTTTTATCTGCATTTACTCTTAAGCCCCTATGCCCCGTACCATCTCTCCACTTCCTAAATATTTCCTCCGCCTCCCTTTCATTTTCTGCAATCAACACTAAATCATCAGCATACAACATCGCCCACGGGAGTCCATTTCTGGAGGCACGTGAGAAGGCTTGAAGTACCATGATAAACAACAAGGGACTCAAAACTGACCCCTGATGCACACCAATATTCACGGAAAATTCATCATTCAAATCTCACTTCATCCTTACCAGGGTGCGAGCACCCACATACATGGCCACAACGACCCTAACCAGCCACTCTCGATCCCAAGCTTTCTCATTGCCCTCTTCACCACCTCTCTTGGGACTCAGTCAAAGGCCGGCTCCAAATCAACAGAAATAAAGTACAGTTCCCTTTTCTTTCCTATATATTATTCCTGAAGCTGTCGAACAGTGAATATGGCATCAGTGGTCCCTTTGCCTGGCATAAACCCAAATTGCATCTCATCAATATTCAACTCTTTCTCTAATCATACCTTCTGCAACTCTCTCCATTACCTTCATTATCTGGTCTAAAAGCTTTATGCCATTATAATTTCCTACTTCCAGGGCACCACCCGTCCCCCTTTATACATTCACAACTACACTCTTCAGCCAATCATCTGGAACAATACAGTCATATATAATCGTATTTATCAGGTCATTGACTAACCTCACTCCTATATTTCTTGAGGCTTTTCAATATTTCAGCACTCAACCCAGACACACCTGCTGCCTTCCCCACCTGCATCTTGCCTATTGCCTCGCTCACAGTAGCAGCGTCAATGAAAGGCCAAGGGCCAACCACTGGATCTGCTGGCTTCAAACCTTCCCTGTCTCAGTCAAACTCCTCATTCAACAACCGGCCGTAATGCTCTCTCCATGTGTCTTTAAAATCCCCAGTGTTCACCACAACCCTTCCATCATCATTCTTCGCACACTGCTCGCCTATGGTATCCCTATTCTCCCTCTTCATATGATTTGCCACCTTAAAAATCATATTCTTCCCATCCACACAATTTTAGATTATCAAGTAAAAGTCTCTGTGACTCAGACTTCGCCCTGTATACCTCTCTTCTAAACCTATGTTGGCAGCATAGTATTGCTCCTTGTTACTACCCTTCTTCCATTCCCGGAAAAGCCTTCTTGTCTCCATAACTGCAGCTTCTACACCCTCATCTCACCACCAAGTTACTTTATGTCTTGGAGGGCTTTTGTCCATCCTCATACTGAGTCAGTAACTCTGAAGAGTTTGTTCTTGAGGGCTCTGTACTGTTCATTAACACTTCTATCAACGTCTTCCCGTTCAGCTACCACAGTGCTATTCAACCTGGGTGGACGGTCCACCTTAGGGTGGACGAAATTCAGTGTGGGGTGGACAGCTTTCTTTGGGTGGACAGAGGGTGGACCAGATCATTACCGCATATGGATAGAATAAAAAAGAAGAAATAAATAATATAATACAAGTGGAGAATTTACATATGTGTAGTCAAAGATAGCCTGTACGTTGATTTTTCTGTGGCTCACGAGCACTTAATCCAGCTTTATCTCGAAATGCATACACTGTACAATGAAATTTATACAAGATTTGACCTCTCTGTCTTTCCCTTCAGATTTATCACAAAGTGTGAACATGAAATATATATTTGTATATTGCTTTTACTTGCCTACGTATTTGTACATTCAAGAATCTAAAAAAGTAAATATATAAGGTTAGGATCATGGGATTATACAGTTAACCGATTGGGGTGGACAGCTTTTACCAATTCAACACTAGGGGTGGACGACGCCAAAAAAGGTTGAAGAGCACTGAGCTACCACTCTCCTCGTCTCGGTATAGAATCATCTCTTACTGCTTGGTTTTTCAGTTTCCATATTTTCCTCCTAGGTGCATGGGTCCTCTTTTTCATCACCTGCTCCTTAAGCACCATGTCACATATCAATAACTTGTGTTGCACCACATACTCTTCGGTCCCTACAACTTTTAACATCCTTCATTAACCTCCTATCAGCCCTCCTGACCAGGAAATAGTCAATCTAGCTGCTATATCCCCCAGACTCGTGTGTAATCAACCTACTCTCTCTTTTCCTAAAATGTATGTTGCACACAATCATGTTAATTGCCTCCCCAAACTCGCGTATCCTTTCCCCTGCCTCATTCACATCCCCCATGTACTCCTTCATATCCCTGAGCTGCTTCACCTACATGACCATTCAAGTCCCCTACCAACACTACAATCTCGTCATCCCCCATACCACTTACTACACGTATTAAGTCGTCCCAAAATCCATCCTTCCCTACCTCACCCAAGCCTGCCTATGGTGTATATATATTTGCGAATGTGTGTGTGTTTGTATTCTTGTGTGCATGTTTGTAAATTAATGTGTGTATGTGCTTAAATAAGTGTAGGTATGTGTATGTGTGTAGTGTATGTATGGATATATGTTTATATGTAGAGTTATGGGTATGTGTGTGTATGTAGTGAGATTGTGTGCACGTATATGTAAAAAG
This sequence comes from Coenobita brevimanus, assembly GCF_032717465.1. Classification (NCBI taxonomy): domain Eukaryota; kingdom Metazoa; phylum Arthropoda; class Malacostraca; order Decapoda; family Coenobitidae; genus Coenobita; species Coenobita brevimanus. The sequence goes on along the minus strand of NC_136973.1, from coordinate 6,751,561 downwards.
AAAGTGTGTGTGTGTGTGTGTGTGTGTGTGTGTGTGTGTGTGTGTGTGTGTGTGTCTGTTTGTGTGATACATATGTCAGAGAGAGAGAGAGAGAGAGGAGGGGGCAGGCAGCCAACCACCTATTCTATGAGGTCACGGGGTCACCGCACGCCAGCTAGGATTTGTGTGTGTGTGTGTGTGTGTGTGTGTGTGTGATACATATGTCAGAGAGAGAGAGAGAGAGAGAGAGAGAGAGAGAGAGAGAGAGGAGGGGGCAGGCAGCCAACCACCTATTCTATGAGGTCACGGGGTCACCGCACGCCAGCTAGGATTTGTGTGTGTGTGTGTGTGTGTGTGTGTGTGTGTGTGTAAGGAAAAAAAGTGTATGTGTAGAGGAAGGTGTAATGTGACGGCGTGTGTGTATGTAAGAGAGAGAGAGAGAGAGAGAGAGAGAGAGAGAGGGAGAGAACATTTCCGCCCTGTAGCCTCTCCTTTACACTTTTTACCCACAAATTTTTTACTGACCTCGTTACACACACACACACACACACACACACACACACACACACACACACACACACACACACACACACACACACACACACACACTCTCTCTCTCTCTCTCTCTCTTAGCATATTTACACTATTCACAATTTTTCAACATCATCTCAAAATCTTCAAATATAGCAAAATAGCGAAGTATGGTGTATCAAAGCCTTAGACTTCTCAAGGGATGGTGTGATAAATGACCTGGGCAATTTTATAACTCATTTTGTGTCAGTTTTTTTGGGAGCATTCGTGGCGTTTCATTCAATATATTCTTTTTTGAACACCGCTTCTCCTCATAAGTATTTCATACTCTTCCTTACCTAGCTGACTTGGGCCGCATACAGAATCATCATTTTCTCTGTACTCTCCTACTTTCCCTATACTCATCTTAAAGTCAAAGGTGGCTGCTGCATGTTTTTACGCTGCAGTCTAACGCGTTCTTGTGTTCCTAATATTTAATGAAGCTAAATTATACTGTATATCAGTTTTCAGACGAAGCTGTTTTGCCTATTTCTGACTAACGCTACTTTGTATCTATATAGCTTATGCAGTTTTACCTCTCCTGCTCGTGAACATATATTCATTTTTTCACTCTCTGATTTTTTTGGGGGGTGATGTAGGGTTGGGGGAGATTTTAACACTGACCACTGTATTTTACTTTCCATTTACCAATACATCTGGTGAACAAGCCTACGTATTTTCCTCTTTGTGACCTAGACCAGCTTTTCCTTGACCCTGCCCAATTCCCTGAACATCTTGAACATTTACTTACATACCTAACCATTTTCTTACAATTAATCCTTCTGCCTCTCTCTCTCTCTCTCTCTAATAAAGATAAGACGTAGCTATAATTGAGTCCCTCTTGTTCTTAAAAAACTTCCTTTCTTGTTGATGCCATTCCTATAGGCAAAATTTTTCTGTCACTTTGCATTTTTCTTCATGCTTGTTAAGGATGTGTGTGTGTGTGTGTGTGTGTGTGTGTGTGTGTGTGTGTGTGTGTGTGTGTGTGTGTTTGTTTGTTTGTTTGCGCAGTAACGAAGAGGAGTGTACGTATGTTGGAAAAGAAGTTGTGTGCGTGCATAGGAAAAATCGTATGTGTGTGTGTGTGTGTGTGTGTGTGTGTGTGTGTGTGTGTGTGTGTGTAATCTGGCACCTGACTCAGTGTTTCAGGTCCTCCCTCCCCCCCCCCCCGCATCGCCACACTGCTAAATCAGATGGGGAAGCCTGCCCACCCGAGAGAGAGAGAGAGAGAGAGAGAGAGAGAGAGAGAGAGAGAGAGAGAGAGAGAGAGAGAGAGAGAGGGAGGAAGGGAACTGGTGAGAGATAAGGGAAGGGGAAGGGGTGAGGGGGTGATAGGAGGGGGACGGAGAGGGGTGAGGGGGCAGTAGGAGGGGGAAGAGGAGGGGTGAGGGGGTGGGGGTGAGGGGAAATGGTTTGCTGAGTCTGGGTGCTGGTAAGAAATGACATGGGAGGAGGGGGAGGGGAGGAAAAAGGGGGAGGAAGAGGGGAAGAAGAGTGGAAAGAAGGAGAGGAAGAGGGGAGGAAGAGTGGGAAAGAGGGGAGAAAGAGTGAAAAAAGGGAGAGGAAGGGTGGAAAAAGGGAGGGGGAAAGAGGGGAGGTAGAGTGCAATAAGGGAGGGGAAGAGGGGAGGAAGAAAGGAGAAGGGTTGAAGAAGAGGGGGAAATGTAGAGGAAGAGGGGAGGAAGAGGGGAAAAGGGGATGAGGATAATATTAAGATACGTAGATGGAGGAATGTGAGGGGAAGGGAGGGGAGAAGGAGGTAGGAGGAGAAAGGGGAGGAGGAAGGAAGAAGAAAGAGGAAGAAAAGTGGAAGAGGAGAGGAAGGGAAGGAAGGAGAGGGGAGTAGGCGAAGAAGAGGGAGGGGAAATGAGGGGGAAAGGGGAGGGGAATGAAGGAAGGAAGGGGAAAAGAAAGGAAGAGGGGAGAACGATGGGGGAGTGGAGGAATACGGAGAGAGAGAGAGAGAGAGAGAGATGAGGGGAGACAGAGGGGAGTCTAGCAAGAAGTGAGAGGGTGAGGGGAAACTTGGTATGGAGGAAACAAAAGTGAGGGGAGAGAGAGGGAAGGAGAGAGGGAGAGATAAAGGGAGACAAAGAGGGGAGAGAGTCGGATAAGAAAGAGGAAGGTGAGGGGAAACTTGAGAGAGAGAGAGGAATCATAACAAGAACAAAAGTAAGGGAGAGGGGGATAGAGAGAAGAAAGAGAGAGGAAGTGAGAGAAAGGGAGAGAGAAGGAAGGAAACAGAGGGGAGAGAACTAAGGAAGAAGTGAGGGAGAAAGTGAGGGGAGAGAGAGAGAGAGAGAGAGGGGATTTAGACACACCTCAAACTCCATTCTCCAAGGCCCAACAATTTACATACCACGGAACTTCACATGTCACTACTTATGCCCCAATACCCACCGTCCATACTGAAGTCATACCAGAGCTGTCTCGTTCAGGGCTGGTGTGGTGGTATTAGGGGGGGGGGTGTTTTTGTGTCGATGGGTCTTGTGGTATATTAGTAAAATCAGAAATAAATGAGATAATTCCATGTGTTTGATCTCGCGTCCTTTTGAGTAGCGGACCGCCTCCCTAACCACTTGACTCCCGCCTCATCCTCACCACTCGCCTCTCGTCACTACTGTCTATCCATTTTTTTTCGTCTTCCTCATCTGTATTTCCTTCTTTCTTATTCCTTCCTTCATTCCTTCTTTCCCCCATTTTTCTATGTACTTCCTTGCTCCTTCCTTCTTCTTTCCCTTCTTTTTGTCCTTCCTGCTTCATCTTCCCTCCCTCCTTCCCTCCCTCCCTCCTTCCTTTCCTCCCTCCCTCCCTTCTTCCTTTCCTCCCTCCCTCCCTCCCTTCATCTTCTTCTTAGTCTTTCCTTCTCCATCTTCCTTCCTCCCATCGTCTCCCCTTCCTCTTCCTCTTCCCCTACTCCCTTCTCCTCTAACATCCTTCCCTGTCTCTCCCGTATCATCCTCTTCCCCTCCTCCCTTTCCCTCCCTTCTCTTCTATCCTTCCTCCCCCTTTTCTTTGTCTTTCCATCCTCCCCTTATCATTTTCCCCCTTCCTCTGCATCTTTCTTACTCCTCTTTTCACTTTATCTCGTCTTCCTTCCATCATCTCTTCCTTCCTCACCTCCTCTTTCCTCCCATTGTTTTCCTCTTTTGTCTTTTCCTCTTGTATTGCAGTCTTCTTCCTCAACTCTTCCGTGTTTCTTCTCTTCCTCCTTCTGCCTCTTCATCCTCCCTTCATCTCTGCGCCTTCCATTCTTCCCTCCATCTTCTCTTTCACCTGTTTCTATGTCTGTCTTGTCTTCTTTTTTCCTCTGTTTATTGAGCTTTGACTTCCCCTCTTCTGTTTTCCTCCTCCTTTCCCTCCTTTCTTCCTGCTTTCTTCCCTCCTCCTTATCTTTTCCCCTTCCCTCTTTCCTCCCCATCTTCCTCTTCCCTCCTTTTCCATCATTTCCTCTCCTTCTTTCATCTACCTCTTAGTGTCCTTCTCTCCCCATCGTCTTTTGTCTCCTCCCCTCCTTCTCCCCAGCCCGCCTTTTCTTCCTCCTCTTTCATTCCTCTCCCTCCTCTCATTCACTTTCATTTCCTTTCTTCTCCTTTCTTCATCTGTATTTCTCTCCAGTCTTCCTCCTGCCTCCCTCTTCATCCTTCCCTCCATGTCTTTGTTTCTCGTCTCATTGATCCTTACCTTTCTTCAGTCTCTCTCTCTCTCTCTCTCTCTCTCTCTCTCTCTCTCTCTCTCTTCCCTCCTTCTACGTCTTTCTTTTATTCTCCTTCTTCTGTCCCTCTCTTTCCTCCTGTCTTTTCTCCCTCTCTCTCTCCCCCCAGTTTCACCCTAAGCCTTTTCTCTCCCCACCTTCCTTCTCCCTCTTCTTCCTCCTTCCATTCCTTTCCACCCCATATCCTTTCTTCTCTGCCTTTCCTCGTATTTTCCATCCCATCTTCATTTCCCCTTCTCCATCTTCGTCTTCCTCTCCCCGTCTTTCTTCTCTCCTTTTGCGCCTTCTTCCCGTCTTCACGTCATTCTCTCCCTCTTCCTTTTCCCCTCCCCTTCCTACCCTTCCCATACCGGTACCTCTTCTCTCCCTCTCAGCATCTTCCCTCTCTTCCTCACCTCCCCCTCCATACCCACCCCCTTTCCATCATCTCTCATATGTCTTCCTACCATCTTTCCTCCCTTCCCTCCCCCCCCCCTATTTTCTTTTCGAGACAGACAGACAGGCAGACAGGCATACAGACACACACACACACGCACGCACAGACATACATTCGTGATGAAATCCTTCCCATGAAATCCGTTTACTGGTCGAAACTAATATGCTTGGCGCGGTTAAATTGCGTTACATGCTCGGGGAAGCGCGCCGAAAATTTCAATACTTTCCGCCATAATATTGCACTTGTGACGTGATTAGTTCGGCCGCGCGCCACCAGAGGGCAGAGTTATCGCGGCGGGAGAGGCGGTTAGAGTCGGTTAGGGGCGGAGTCTGTAACGGTCGCCAAGAAATCTCACGCAACTCCCCGGAACGCGAAGCCCGTAAGTTTACTCCCGTCTCTCTGAGGGTTTTGGGCGCGGGAGAGGACGTAAGGAAGGGGGGAGGCGCACAATTTGTCTCCGGGAATGAATCACCCTCATATTGTGCGAGTTTGTTTATATTCGCCGCCAATAAAACTGCGAAACAAGAGCCATAAAACAAGGGAGGAGGAAGACGACAGCATCCATCAGCCAGCGTGTCATCACTGGAGAGGGCCGGGGGCGTGTCCTGTCCGCCAACCGGGAGGCGTTACGTCACAGGGGCCTCAGCCAATCACGGGGCGAGGAGGGGCGTGGTGGGCGTGGCATGTCATTCAGCTGACCAATGGGGGGCGTGGCTTTGGCCTTCACGTACCAATGGAAGCGGATAATTTGATGACGGTGAATATTGTTACGACAGATTGGAACAAAATTACTACCAAGGGACCCTAGAAATGTACTGATTGGTCGAAGCAAAATATATTGTTGAAACTTGCTCATGTTGTAAAATCTGGGGTCCTGTTCTCCTCCCTCTCTTCTCCCTCTCTCTCTCTCTAACCACCTTATTCCTCGCTCACTCACTCACTCTCTCTAATAAAGCGAAGATTGGATTATTATGACTGTTACTTGGGGTGACATGAGTGAGAGAGGGAGAGGTAAATGAAGAAGAGGACGTGAAGGTAGTTTGGCGCGAAAATTCCGTAGGTTATGGTGATGGTGGTTGAATGAATGGTCGTTAAGGCGGCGGCGGTGGTAGTTAAGGTGATGGTAATTGTAATGGGGCGGTAATGGTAGTTGTGGTGGTTGTTAGTGGTACTTTTAGAGGCCGTGGTTGATATTAAGGGGATAGATGTGGCGGTTTTGTTGCTTGTGGTAGTTGTGGTGGGAGATGGTGGTGGTTGTGGTAGTTGTGGTGGGAGATAGTGGTGTTTGTGGTAGTTGTGGTGGAAGACTGTGGTGGTTGTGGTGGGTGGTTGTGGCGGATCTCTAAGGTGGATGTCGGGATGTTACTGGGATAAAAGTGTTGTACTGGGATAAGTATTGGCAGATGAGGGAAATAGTTTTTAATGTAGGTTAGATTTGGGTCAGATTTGTGTGCTCGAAGTTAGCAGGTAAATACTTCAGGTAGGTTTGTTAGAGAGAAGTGGATTGGTTAAGTTAGGTTGGGTTAGATTAGGTTAGATGTGAGCGCCCAGAGTTAGTCGGTAAACACTTCAGATTAGGAATGTTAGTTTGGGTTTAGTTTGGAGGTTAGGCTGGTTAGGTACGTTTGAGTTAGTTAGGATTAGGTTATGTTTGGTTAGGAAGGGTTGAACTGGTTAGGTGGGGCTAGCTTAGGTTAGATAGAGGTGGATTAAGTTAGATTAAGTTATTACGACGATAACTAAAGAAAATCCACCACAGGATTTAAGATGCTGGGAAGACGTTAGTAGCGGGGGAGTTTAGCGAATTGGAGAAGAAGGAGAGGAAGACCGAGTGTGAGATTCAACCCTTCAGTCCAATGAGTGGTGATGGAGAGGGACGCCTTCACGTGGTGGCAGTGATATAACTGGGCCGCTCCCCTGCCTGGTTATACAGACATCCCTCTACTCCCTATCCCCGAAAAGGAGGATGGTGGACTGCGAGACAAGGGGAACTTAAGCCTGTGGTCCACCGAGTTCACGTTTCGATGAACCTTGGGCTACTACAACTACTACTACTACTACTACTACTATGATTTGGAGAGACTCTTTTTAGGGGGGGAGGTGGATGGTTGTGAAAGAAGGCGCGCAGATTCCTAGGAGTTTTTCAGGGCCTGGTTCTACTGTACGTCTCTCTCTCTCTCTCTCTCTCTCTCTCTCTCTCTCTCTCTCTCTCTCTCTCTCTCTCATAGTAGCAAGCACGAAATGCGAAACGCGGCATCGGACTGAAGGGGTTTTAGGGCAGAGGTGAAACGTGCATGAGGGACGATGATGTGGATTAGCAGAGAAAAGTGAGTCTCCTTGGTTACTAGTCAAATTAACCCAGCAATCTGACTACATTTGGCCAGGTTAAAGTAAACGCACTAGAGGTGATGATAGAAGAAGAGAAAGACTGAGATAGAGGTTAGAGGCTGAAGTGGAGGAGTTAGAGAGAGAGAGAGAGAGAGAGAGAGAGAGAGAGAGAGAGAGACGTAGAAGCGAGGCCTGAAAAACTCCTAGGAATCTGCGCGCCTTCTTTCACAACCATCCATCTCTCCCCCTCCCTCCCTCTCTCTCTCTCTCTCTCTCTCTCTCTCTCTCTCTCTCTCTCTCTCGCCCAATATCGTCTCCCATCCCCCTCCATATTCCTCTTCCCTCCATCTCTCAGACCTTACTTCCTTTATTCCCTTCGAAGCTTTACATTCTCTCTCTCTCTCTCTCTCTCTCTCTCTCTCTCTCTCTCTCTCAAACCTTTAATCTCCTCATCATTTCCTCACATCTCCCTTTTTTTTCGTCATTTTCATCTCTTCAGTCCTCACCTTCATTTCCTAATCATCATCATCATCATCATCATCATCACCACCACCACCACCACCACCACCACCACCACCACCACCACCACCACCACCACCACCACCACAACCACCACCATCACCATCATCATCATCATCATCATCATCAATTATCTCCCTTCTTTCCTCTCCTCTCCTCCGTTCTTCGTTTCTCTCTCCTCTTCCTCTTTCTGTTCTTCCTCATCCTCCCTCTCCTCTTCCTCTTCCTTCTTCCCCTCTTCCTCTTCCTCCTCTTCTCATAAACTCACAGTGCGGAAGATTCTGAAAAATGAGGACTGACTCTCTCTCTCTCTCTCTCTCTCTCTCTCTCTCTCTCTCTCCCCCTCTCTCTCTTTCTCTCTCTCTCTACCAATGCGAATCATATGTTCCGTCCTGAACCCGTAAATATTAAAACCATTATTCTAACGACAAAGCAAAAAAAAAAAAAAAAAAAAAACTACCTGCTGTGGCTCAGACGGTATTCAGCTACGCTTGTTGAGAGATTCCCTTGCTGTGATAATCCCATACCTCAGTTGCATAATAAACACCTCAGTCGTAACCGGAGTTTTCCATAGTGGTCCCCGTTTTTTAATCAGGCGATGTGGATGAAGCTTCCAACTGGCGTCCAATATCTTTGTTACCTATACTCCCCAAAACACTGGAAAAGATTGTAGCATCGCAACTTATGGATCACTTAGAAGGGACTCATCTCCTCAGTAATTCTCAGCTTGGCTTTAGACACACTCTCTCTACTGAAACTGCTCTCTTAACACTCTCTTGTTAGCTGTATGAATACCTAGACAACAGAAAAGTATCTCTGATTGCGCTCTGTGATCTTTCCAAGGCGTTTGATAGTGTTTGTCACAGTGTATTAATTAACAAATGTCTAAAAGTAAATGTAGATTCCTTCTGGTTTAAAAGCTGCTTAAGAAAGAGTTTGACCTCAATCTGTCCGAATTGGCAATTTTGTCTTAGACAAACTTGATATCTCGTATGGAGTACCCCAGGGATCTGTGCTCGGCCCTGTTCTATTTCTTATCTATGTTAATGACCTCTCACAATTAATAACTGGCTGTCAGATAATACAGTACGCAGACGACACTCAGTTTATCCACACTGGCAGCATTGACGATATAAGTGAATTAGTTCATAGATGTTAGTCCACCTTATCTCGTGCCAAAGAATACTTTCACACTAATGGTTTAATGTTAAACACCAATAAAACCCAGTGTATGTTTATAGGTACGAGTGGACTGTTGTCACAGATCCCACGAGACATGCAGATTGATGCCACCCAAATCTTTCCCAGCAGTTCCTTTAAAAATTTAGGTGTGTACTTCGATAATACTATGACATTCAGCACACATATTGACGAAATAAGTAAAAAGGTTTTCAATACTCTAATATACATTAATCGCATAAAGGATAATATTAATAAGACCACAAGAATAACTGTAGTACAGTCACTAGTATTAAGTATTATCAATTACGGCTTAATCCTATGGGCTGCGACAATCTTAACATAACTAGAACGGGTACAAAAACTTCAAACCTTCGCCGCTAAAGTAGCAGTAGGCGGTATCGCTAAATACGATCATGTTACACCCTGTATAAAAGAACTAGGATAGCTAAGACTCCATCAAAGATATAAGTATGCATTAGGAATAGCAGTGTACAACATGATAAACAAAACAGCTCCCAAATGGCAATTCTCGCTCCCTAAAGTACGTGCAATCAATACTGCCAATACAAGACAACAACAACATACGTACGTCACCAATACAAACACCAGCATCGGAGCAAAGTCCCTTAAAGTGGCTGCACCTAAATTCTGGAACAGTGTCCCATCCAGTGTTTCCAGTACTCATACAATATATGCCTTTAGAAAACAGCGGAAAAATGTTCTTTTAAACACCCAGTTTAAACAGTAACATTTCTACTAACAGTGTGCCCTGCTATGACAACACGTTCGTAAATACTGTAGGCCTATATGTATGTACAGATGTCTATGTGTGTATGTGTACGTGTGTACGTATGTGTATGTGTATATATGCATAAGTACGTAAGTATATGTATATATATATATGCATGTGTGTACATATGTGTACTGTATATAGGTGCATGTGTGTGTATAACTACGTATATGTATGTATGGGTATACATATATATATGAATATGTATATATGTATATGTGTATGTAGATGTATATATATATATATATATATATATATATATATGAATATGTATATATGTATATGTGTATGTAGATGTATGTATATGTGTGCACGTATACGTGTGTGTATTTATATATATATGGGTATTTACAGTATGTATAATTATGTATGTTTTTGTAGATGTTTATATATACATATATGAAGATACACTAAGTTATTATATGCTTTCAATGTAATGAATAACCATTGTAATAATGGAAATAATATTCTGATTCTGATTCCCTCTCTCTCTCTCTCTCTCTCTCTGTCCTGTCTGTTGATCTGTCTGTTAATTTTATCTTACTGTCTGTCTCTTTAGCTGTGTCTGAATCTATCTGTCTATCTGTTTATCTATCTATCTCTCTATCTATGTATCTATCTATTCATCTCCTGTACCTCTGTCTGTCTGTCTATCTATTTACCTGTCTTTCTTCAATCTTAATTTTCTTCCTTATATTGCTTGTGCTTGCTGGAGAGAGAGAGAGAGAGAGAGAGAGAGAGAGATTGACTGACTGGCTTGAAGGAGATATTGCAGAGGTAGGAGAGAGAGAGAGAGATTGACTGACTGGCTTGAAGGAGATATTGCAGAGGTAGGAGAGAGAGAGAGAGAGAGAGAGAGAGAGATTGACTGACTGGCTTGAAGGAGATATTGCAGAGGAAGGAGAGAGAGAGAGAGAGAGAGAGAGAGAGAGAGAGAGAGTCCCATTCTCATCAACCCTTATTTTTTCACCCATTCCTCACCACCCCACCCCACCTCTCTCTCTCTCTCTCTCTCTCTCTCTCTCTCTCTCTCTCTCTCCAATTATACACATCCCTTTTGCACCAATCATCCCCTCTGCTCGTTTCTCCCTTTCCCCTCTCAATCCTTTTTCCCCTCTCTTGCTCTGTGTAGATACGCTCTCTCTCTCTCTCTCTCTCTCTCTCTCTCTCTCTCTCTCTCTCTCTCTCTCTCTCTCTCTCTCTCTCCTTTTACCATACCTACAGGGGCGGCGAAATTCTGTGTATGTCCCTAACTGTGTCATTCACTCACTCACCAATTAAACTTTTTTCGAAGCGTGAAATTTGGCAAGTTACAACCGCAGAGTTATATGAGACTCACACCAGTGGGGAGTGTGTTGATGGACGGTGGGTGTTGGTGGTGTCTGGTGTGCGTCTGAGGTGTTTCTGGCTTGTGTCTGAGTGATGTTATCAGAGGGAATGGAAAATTTATAGGATGTGTTGTGATGGTGGATAGCTGAGGTGGGTGCGGCTATTTGAGATGTCCTTTGTCTTTCCTTTCCTCTCTCCTCTCTTCATTGTCACTCATCTCTTCGCCTCTACCTCTCTCATTTTTACCCGTTTTAGCTCTTTTTCCTCCCTCCCTCCCTCTCTCTCTCTCTCTCTCTCTCTCTCTCTCTCTCTCTCTCTCTCTCTCTCTCTCTCTCTTCCATCCCCTCTCTATCAACTCTCCTTTGACCCTCTTCTTTTTCCCTCTTTCACTGGGCCTCCCTCCTCTCTCTCTCTCTCTCTCTCTCTCTCCTTGTCAGTTTATCTCTTCATCATTCTCTTCTTTCCACTCTTCTTTCCCCTTCTCTTCCTCCTCCTCCTTCCCATTTTCTTCTTTCCTCTCCTCTCTCTCCTGTTTTTCCTCCCTCTCTCTTTTCTCTCCTGTCTCTCTTCCTCTCCTCTCCTATTTTCCCTCTCCTCTCCTCTTCTGCACCTCCTTCCTCTCTCCCCATTTCCCTTCTCTCTCTCCTCCCCACTTCCTCTCTTCTACTCTTTCCCCTCCTCTCCTCTTTCCCCCCCTCTCTTCATCTCCCCCTCCCCCTTTCCCCTTCCCCCTTCTGTCTTTTCTTCTCCCCTTTCCTCTCCCCTGTTTTCCCCCTCTCTTTCTCCCCTTCCCCTTTCTGTCTCCTCTCCCCCTTCCTCTCCCCTCCCCTGTTTACTCCCTCTCTTTCTCCCCCTTCCCATTTCTTTCTCTCCTCTCCCCTTTCCTCTCCCTCTTCTGTTTTTCCTCTCTCTTTCTCCCCTTTCCCCCTTTTATCTCTCCTCCTCTCTTCTCTCCTCTTCCTTTCCTTTCCCCTCTCTTCTCTTTTCTTCCTTTCCTTTCCCCTCTCTTCTCTCCTCTTCCTTTCCTTTCCCCTCTCTTCTCTTTTCTTCCTTTCCTTTCCCCTCTCTTCTCTTCCTTTCCTTTCCCCTCTCTTCTCTCCTCTTCCTTTCCTTTCTCCTCTCGTCTCTTTTCTTCCTTTCCTTTCCCCTCTCTTCTCTTCCTTTCCTTTCCTCTCTCTTCTCCCTCCTCCTCTCCCTTTCTCCCTCTTCTCCCTTCCATTTCCCCTCCTTTCCTTCACCCTCTCCCCAATTTTCCCCTCTGTTTCTCCTCTTTTCATCTGTTTCCCCTCACTCTCCTCTCAGCTCTTTCCCTTTTCCCCTCTCCCCCCCTCCTTTTCCTTCTGACATTTCCTCCTCTTCGGTTTTCCCCTCTCTCTCTTCCCCTTTCCCCTCGTCCCTTCTCTTTCTCTCATCCTCCCCTTTTCCCCCTTCTCTCCCCCTTCCTCTTTCCCCTCTTTTCCCCCTTCCCCTCTGTTTCCCCTTCCCCTCTCTCCTTATGTCTCTCATCGTCTTCTATTTTCCTATTCCCCTCTTTTCTGTCACCCCTCAACCTCTCCTTCCTCTCTTCCCCCTCTTCTGCTTTCTCCTTTCCCCTCTCCTTTCCTCCATTTCCCCTCTGCTTCCATCCCCTTTTAATTTCTCTCTCTCCTTCTCACTCCCTCTGCCTCCTCTTTCCCCTCCCCTCTTCTCTTTTCCCCTCTTCCAACTGTGTCTCCCCTTCTCTCTCTTCCCCGTACTTCCTCTTTCCCCTTTCCCCTCAGCTCATTCCCCTTTCCTCTCTCCTCTCTCCCTCTCCCCCTATTTATCTCTCCCCTCTCCTGTTTCCCCTTTCCTTGACTCTCTCCCCTTTCTTCTCTCCCCTCGTCTACTGTTTCCCCTCTCCTCCTTTTTCTTTCTCCTGTTTCTCTTCCCATTTCCCCCATTCCCCTCTTCATGTGTTCCCCTCACCCTCACCCCCCAGGCTGTCTTTCCCCTTTTCTCCTCAGCTTTTCCCCTCTTCCTCTCTCGCCTCTTCTGTGCCCCCTCCATCTCTTCCTTTCTATCTCTCCAACCCCTCCCTTTCCCCTCTCCTCTTCTGTCTTTTTCCTCCACCTCTCTCATCCTTCCCCTCTCTATCTCTCCTCGCTTCTCCTGTTTCCCCCTTTCCCCTCCTCTCCCCTCTCTCCCTCCTCGCAGTATTTCCCCTTTTCTCTCTCCTCCTCCTCCTCCTCTTTCCTCCATCTTCAGCTATTCTCCCTTTCCTCTTCTCCATTTTCCCTCTACGTCTCCCCTCTATCTCTCCATTTCCCCCTTTCCCCTCTTCCCTCCTCCCCTCACTCCCCTCTGGCCGTTTCTCCCCTTTCATCTCTCCTCCTCTCCTCTTTCCTCCATTCCCCTCTTCCCCATCCCCTCCTCCTCTCCTTCTATCTCTGCTATTTCCCCCTTTCCTCTCTCCCCCCTCTTTCTCTCTCCCCTCACTCCCCTCTGGCCGTGTCTTCCCTCCCTCCATCTCTCCCTCAATCTCTCTTACTTCCCCTCTCTGTCTCCCCTCCATCTCTCCCTTCTATCTCTCCTATTTCTCCCTTTTCCCTCTTTCCCTTCACTCCCCTCTGGCTGTGTCTCCCCTCCCTCCATCTCTCTCCTATCTCTCCTCCGTCTTTCCTCCATCTCTCCCTTGTCTCTCATATTTTCCCCTTTCCCCTCGCCAATTTCCCCTCTCTCCCCTCGCGACCCCATACCATGTCTCCCATCCCTCCATCTCCCTCCTTCTATCTCTCCTCTGTTTCCCCTCCATCTCTCCCTTCTGTCTCTCCCATTTCCCTATTTCCCCTCTTTCCCCTCACTCCCCTCTCTCTCCCTTTTATCTTTCTTCCTTTCCTTCTCCATCCTTAGCTATTTCCCCCTTTCCTCTCTGTCTCCCCTCCATCTCTCCCTTCTGTCTCTCCTATTTCCCCCTTTCCCCTCACTCCCCTCTTTCCCCTCTTCCCATCTCCCTTTTATCTCTCCTCCCCCATCCTTAGCTATTTCCCCCTCTCGTCTCTCCCTGTCTCTCCCCTCCATCTCTCCCTTCTGTCTCTCCTGTTTCCCCCTTTCCCCTCTTTCCCCTCACTCCCCTCTAGCCGTGTCTCCCCTCCCTCCATATTTTCCTTCCATCTTTCCTCCTGTTTCCTCCTTTTCTCTCCGTCTCCCCTCCATCTCTCCCTTCTGTCTCTCCTATTTCCCCTTTTCCCCTCTTTCCCCTCACTCCCCTCTAGCCGTGTCTCCCCCCCCCTTCATCTCTCTCCTATCTTTCCTTCGTCTTCCCTCCATCTCTCCCTTCTATCTCTCCTATTTCCCCCTTTCCCGTCTTTCCCCTCACTCCCCTTCCTTCCCCTCTTCCCTCCCTCCATGTCTCCCCTCAGTCTCTTCTACTCCCCCTTTCCTCTCCTTCGTCTCCCCTCCGTCTCTCCCTTCTGTCTCTTCTATTTCCCCCTTTCCCCTCACTCCCCTCTCTTATCTTTCTTCCATTCCTCCTCCATCCTTAGCTATTTCCCCCTATCCTCTCTCTCCCCTCCATCTCTCCCTTCTGTCTCTCCTATTTCCCCCTTTCCCCTCTTTCCCCTCACTCCCCCTGGCCGTGTTTCCCCTCGGTGGCTCAGAGGGGCATGAAATCCAGGATAATTACGAGAGTAGGGCTGCTGCCGACAGCCCTCACACCGGGTTTTTGATCTCCACCTCTCTCTCTATCTCTCTCTCTACCTCTCTCTCTACCTCTCTCTCTACCTCTCTCACTCTCTCTAACTCTATGTCTCTCTAGCTCACTCACTCTCTATTTCTCTCTCTCTACCTCTCTCACTCTCTTGCTGGCTCTGTCTCTCCAACTGTGTTCCTCTCTTTAGCTTCGTCTCTCTCTCTCTCCCTCTCTCTCTCTCTCTCTCTCTCGGTCTGTTCCCTTGCTAGCTCTGTTTCTTTCTCTTTAGCGCTCTCCCCCCCTCTCTCTCTCTCTCTCTCTCTCTCGGTCTGTTCCCTTGCTAGCTCTGTTTCTTTCTCTCTCTCTCTCTCTCTCTCTCTCTCTCTCTAGCTCTTTTTCTCTCTCTCTAGCTGTGTATCTTTCTCTCTCACTCTTTCTAACTCTTTCAGTTTCTCTCTGTCTGTCTGTCTGTCTGTCTGTCTGTCTCTCTTTCTCTCTCTCTCTCTCTCTCTCTCTCTCTCTCTCTCTCTCTCTCTCTCCAAATTTCTTTCTTTTGTCTCCTTTCTTTTCACTCCTTTTTGACAGCCTTGACCCAGGGCTTTTGTTGTCCTCTCTCTCTCTCTCTCTCTCTCTCTCTCTCTCTCTCTGTCCCTTTGCATTTCTTGCTCTTGTTCCCCCCTCCCCCCCCTCTCTCTCTCTCTCTCTATTACATTAGCCTGTGTCCTTCTGTCTCACTGAACTGTACGGTAATGATTTCCTGTTTTCTTTCTCCTCTCTTTTTTCTCTCTTTTCTTAGAGAGAGAGAGAGAGAGAGAGAGAGAGAGAGAGAGAGAGAGACAGACAGACAGACAAACAGACAGACAGATAGAGAGAAGAGAGAGAGAGAGAGAGAGAGAGAGAGAGAGAGAGAGAGAGAGAGAGAGAGAAAACAGTGCCTACGAAAAATGTTTGGGAATAACGAGAGAAGAGAGAGAGAGAGAGAGAGAGAGAAGGGGGAGAAAAGAAGGAAATGGAGTAGAAAGAAGGGGAGAGGAAGAGGGGAGGGTGAGGGGGGAGGGGAGAGGTGTGGGGAAGGGAGTGAGGGGAGGAGAAAAGGGGAGATAAAGTGAGGGAGAGGGAGGGAGGAAGGAAGGAGTGGGGAGAGGAGGGAAGGAGTAGAAAGGAAGGGAGAGGGGAAAGTGAGGGGAGAGAGGGGAGGAGAGAAGGAAAAAGGGGATAAAGTTAAGAGAATGGGAGTAGATAGAGAGAGAGAGAGAGAGAGAGAGAGAGAGAGAGAGAGAGAGAGGTTGATAGAAGGTAGATAGGTAGATGGATTAATAGATCTAGGTAAAGAGAGAGAGAGAGAGAGAGAGAGAGGTTGATAGAAGGTAGATAGGTAGATGGATTGATAGATATAGGTAGGTAGGTAGAGAGAGAGAGAGAGAGAGAGAGAGAGAGAGAGGAGGGACTGGAGGTAAATTTACATAGACCCCCATTATCAGCAAATATGTCTTGCGGTGTTTTCTCTCCCTCCTCTCTCTCTTTTTCCTCCACTCTTTTTTCTCTCCCCTCTCTACCCCTGATGGCTTTTGAGGAGGAGGAGAGGTGGAGGAAAGGAAGAGAACTGGAGGAAAGGAGGAGAACTGGAGGAGAGATGGATTGGAGGAAAGATGGAGAATTAGGAGAGATTGAGGAGGAGTGGAGGAGAGGTGGAGGAATGATGGAGAGAGAGAGAGAGAGAGAGAGAGAGAGAGAGAGAGAGAGAGAGAGAGAGAGAGAGAGAGAGTCGCGTGTATATAACTGGGGTTTAGATAGCCGTAGAGTTTGTGTGTGTGTGTGTGTGTGTGTGTGTGTGTGTGTGTGTGTGTCTTTCCTCCCCGTCTCTCCCCTCCCTCGTGTGTCTTTCCTCCCCGTCTCTCCCCTCCCTCGTGTGTCTTTCCTCCCCGTCTCTCCCCTCCCTCGTGTGTCTTTCCTCCCCGTCTCTCCCCTCCCTCGTGTGTCTTTCCTCCCCGTCTCTCCCCTCCCTCGTGTGTCTTTCCTCCCCTTCTCTCCCCTCCCTCCAGTGTCTTTCCTCCCTTTATCTCCCGTCCCTCCTAAGTCTTTCCTCCCCTTCTCTCCCCTCCTTCCAGTGTCTTTCCTCCCCTTCTCTCCCCTCCCTCCTGTGTCTTTCCTCCCCGTCTCTCCCATCCCTCCTGTGCCTTTCCTCCCTTCTTTCCCCTCCCCTGCTTAGGAATATTAGCCAGCAGAGGAAAGTGAGAGGTAGAAGAGGTGAAATATTAGGCAGAGAAACATACCAAGCCTCTCTCTGCTTAGGAATATTAGAGAGAGAGAGAGAGAGAGAATGGAGTGGAGGAGTAGGTAGGTGGGGGTGAGGGTGTAAGGGGGGGAGGTGGAGGGGTGGTTGGGGATGAGATAGATGGATGGAAGGAATGAGTATAAGTAATGAGGTGTGATTGAGGGGGTTGATAGAGTGGGGGTGGGGGGTGAGGTAGGGGTGTGTGGGAGTGTAAGGGGGGAGATGGTGGGAGGGTGAAGTCATCTGCACTCCCCAAATGGATGTATGACTATTATTTTTTCACCATTCAGCCTCTTTATTCATGCCTACTGGGGCGAGTTATTCATCCACTTCCTTCTTTTGTTCCTCGTTGCTCTTGTCCCTCGCCCCATTGTTCAGGATCTTCATTTATTGTTCTGCTTTTGTTCTTGTTGTTACCTGCGTCGTGTGAGAGCGTCGCGTGCTTAGGCTGGTCGTTGTTTTTGTTGTTGGTGTTGTTGGTGGTGGTGGTGATTATTTTTGGTATTTATTATTATTATGATGATGATGATGATGATGATGACGACGATGACGATGTTGATAATTGTTATTGTTGTTTTTGTTGTTGCGATTGTTGTTGAGTTTATTATCCTTCTCCTTCTTATCATCATCATCATCATCATCATTGTAGTAGTAGTAGTTGTTGTTGTTGTTATTGTTGTTGCTATTATTATTATTTTAATTATTATTATTATTATTATTATTATTATTATTATTATTATATTAATACTACTACTACTACTGTACTACTACTACTATACTACTACTACTACTACTACTTCATCATCATCATCTTCTTCTTCTTCTTCTTCTTCATCTTCTTCTTCTTCTTCTTCTTCTTCTTCTTCATCATCATCATCATCATCATCATCATCATCATCATCATCATCATCATCATCATCATCATCATCTTCTTCTTCTTCTTCTTCTTTTCTTCTTCTTGTTAGTATTACTATATTGCCTGTACTGTGTTAGCTATTGTTTTGTTAGCTAAGTGAAGACGTATGGAAAATGAATAACTG
The DNA here is from genome assembly GCF_032717465.1 of Coenobita brevimanus. NCBI lineage: Eukaryota > Metazoa > Arthropoda > Malacostraca > Decapoda > Coenobitidae > Coenobita > Coenobita brevimanus. The sequence continues at coordinate 6,733,749 of NC_136973.1, read as the reverse complement.
AAGTGAGTGTGTTGAGAATCTGCGTGGGAAGCGAAAGATGGAAGTGTATGTGGAAATGAGTAAAGTCATGATCTTTGAAGGAAATGAAGCCACGGAGTGCATAGTGAGACAGGATTGGCAGGATAGGGAGAATGTTAGTGTCTCAGTACCCACGTGGTGTCATGAGAAGGTTGGGAAATTAGAGGATGAGGAGCAAGAAAGATTAGAGGGAAAGAAGAGGGCAGGTACAGTCGGCCGCACATGCACCTGGTACAGTGTGTATATATATGTGTGTGTGTGTGTGTGTGTGTGTGTGTGTGTGTGTGTGTGTGTGTAGTGGAGGTCTAGCTACAATCTCCAACGGTCATGCATCACGGTTACCTGGTCATTTCAACAGATATTTAACACCTTCATTCATTCATGTCAGTGCCACCAACAAATCGCTTATGTCAAGTTGTCAAGAGTTCCAAATGCTACACCTCTGCTACATAGTGATGCTGTACCACGTTTATGTGTTGCCAAATGTACCCGTGGAGTGGTGGCAAGAAGAGAAGTGAGCATGGAAGTGAAGTTGACAGGGTGGGGATCTCTGACGTATGAAAGTGAAACGTGGACCTAGTTGGAAGGATACAGAAATGAGAGGAGTGGAAGTGAGTTACAGAAGAGGTGTATAAGAGGAGAGGAAGTGAGTTATAGAAGAGGTGTATGTGGAGTTATGTGGAGATTCAGGGAAATGAAGTTTGGAACGTTGTGGAGTTAGTGGAGAGGCAAGGAAATGAGGAAGTTTGGGAGCGTTGTGGTGGTGATGTGGATGGGGTGGAGAATGTGTGGAGTGCCCTTGGATTTCTTTATCATCTGGCCATCTTCTTCGCCCCGCCACCCCCCTCCCTCCACTCCCTCCACCTCCCACTCACCCCTCCACCCCCCACTCACCCCTCCACCCCCCACTCACCCCTCCACCCCCCACTCACCCCTCCACCCCCCACTCACCCCTCCACCCCCTCTCCGAAGTGCCTCTTATCTTTTTATATATCAGTCTCCTTTCGATTCTCTCTCTCTCTCTCTCTCTCTCTCTCTCTCTCTCTCTCTCTCTCTCTCTCTCTCCGTTTGTCTGTCTTTCTATCTGTCTGTCTCCATCTGTTCATCTATCTATTTATACTCATCCATCCATCCATCTGTCCATCCATCCATCCATCCATCTATCTGTCTATCTATCTGTCTATCTATCCATCTGTCCACCCCTCTATTTGTCTCTCCTCCCACACCTTCCTTCTCCACCACCTCATAACACTCTCCACCTCCCTCGCTTCATACCCCTCCCTCTCTCCTCCCTCCTTCTCTCCATCACACATTCCTCCCTCCACCACACACCCACCACCTCTCATTACTACCATGATGCATTATTTTTTTATTTATTTTGATTTTTTATTATTTTGAGCATGTGGAGAGGATGGAGGGTGAGAGACTGACGAGGAGAGTGTATGTGAGTGAGGTGGAGGGGGGGGAGAGGGAGAGGGAGGCCGAGGATGAGATGGAGGGATGGAGTGGAGAGGTATATGAGAGGGGGGTATGAGTTGGGAGCGGGGCAGTGAAATGGGGGACAGGGCGACGTGGAGGCGATTTGTTTGTGGCCACCCCATACGGGATTAATGAGTCTGGCTATAGATAGATAGATAGATAGATTTTTAATTAAGATCTACAGTACTTTCAATCGACTACTGGAACATCTATTTGACTCCCTCGATAGATTAATTCAGAGCCGGGATAGATAAATTTTTCTTAGGCTTAGTGGTAATGCTTTCTCCTTTCCTGTAAAATTTCCTACCCCTGCCCTTTTTCCCCCGGGTTAGGCACACTTCCTTTTCCATACCTTCATCTTTGCTGTACTTCCTCTCCCATGTAGAGTAATTTTTGTACCTTGTAACTTCAACTTTGGCACATCCCCTGTGATCGTAAGACCTTTTGGGGCACTAATTTTCCTCGTAACTCCTTGTAACTCTTCAACATTTGCTTCCCTCCATCCAGTCTCTTTCATTACTTTTTCATTTTCATTCTCACCCCCCCCCTTCTTTTCCCTCTCGTTTCTCCCTCTTCCTCACTTCCCTTTCCTCTCCTCCTTCCTCACTTCCCTTCTCCTCTTCCCTCTTCTCTCCCCCTTCCTCACTTCTCTCTTCTGTCTTCCTCACTTCCTTTCTCCTCTCTCCTTCCCAACTTTCCTCTTCTCTCTAGTCTTTCATTTTCCTCTTCCTTCTTGTCCCTCACTTCTCTTCATCTCCTCTCATTTTCCTCATCTCACTTCCCCCCCTCTCTCTCTCTCTCTCTCTCTCTCTCTCTCTCTCTCTCTCTCACACACACACACACACAACATCCACCCCTGCCTCTGCATTCCCCTCTCTCTCATCCCTACCACATCTCTCTAATTCCCCTCTTTTTCCCCTCCTCCCTCCCCAACCACACACATATCTCCTCCATATAACCTACTGCTTCCCTTCTTTCATCCACCTTTCCCCTCTTTCTCTTCAATATATCTTAAATTTCCTCTATTTCTTTACCCTCGCCTTCTCCTTTATCACGCTGGAATTTTCTCCTCAGCCTACAGTTTCCCCTCTTTCCTTCACTACCATGCCTTTCTTCAGTCCCTTTTCCCCTCTCTTTCTTCGGCTTTCCCCTCTACAATTCTCTCTCTCTCTCTCTCTCTCTCTCTCTCTCTCTCAATAACCTGCTTTCATTTATAGATCTGCTCTTCCTTTTCTAACTTCATTTCTCTTCTTCTTCCCAGTATCCCCCTCCTCCCCCCCACCTCCCCCACTTTAACCCCCCTCCCCACAACCCCCTCCCCTCACATAAACCCTTCCTACCCTCACTTACCTCCCTTCCTTCCCCTCTTTCCTTCCCCTCTCTCCCCTCAACTCATCTTTCCCTTCTCCCCCATCCTTCCTCCTTCCCTCCTTCTCCTCCTTTCTCTCCCATTCCTCTTCTTCCGCCCCCCTCCCCACACCTTGCCTCTCCTCCCTCTCTTCTCCCCTCCTTACCTCTCCCCCCATGTCCTTTCCCCTCCCCCTCCCACACCAACCCTTCCCCTACACCCACATATCCCCATCCCAAACTTCCACCCCCTCCTCCTTCCCCTCCCACATCCACCCTTCTCTCCCCCACTCACTTCCATTCTTCACCCTTTCACCCCCACTTCCCTTCTCCCCCACCTTCTTTTTCCCCTTCCCCCTCACCCTCCCTCACCTCCCCCACCTCTCATCCCCTCATTTTACCCTTCCCATATCCCTCCTTTCTCCTTCCCCACCCTTCCCACCCCTTCCCTCCCCACTCCCTTTTTTCCCTCCCCACTCCCTTTTTTCCCTCCCCCTCCCCTCCCCCTTCCACATTCCTCCCTCCCTTCTTAGCCCATATTTCTACGCACTGGATTATCTTTTCCCCTTCCATCCCCCCTTATCCACCATCTCTCCTCCTCCTGATCTCTCCCCTTACCTTCCCTCTCCTCCTTTCCTCCCACCCTCTCCCACCCACATTGTCTTTCCCACCCCCACACCCACTATCATCAGTCTTCCCACCCTCACTCTGACCCAGTAACTCTTCTCGTAGCCCCTCTCCCATCTCCTCCCACATTAACCCTCCCACCCATCGCCTTCTCTCACCTACACAGCTCATCTCCCAGTCTTCTCCCACGTACCCATCCCGTCCCCCAACACTCCCCAGCCTCCCCTCTCCCCACATTAACCCTTCCCTCCCACTTCCCTACCCACAACTCATCTCCCACCCTTCTCCCACGTACCCATCCCATCCCCCCACACTCCCCAGCCTCCCCCCTCCCCATATTAACCCTTCCCTCCTCCCTCCTCCCCACCCCACGTGAAAACAATGGTGCATCTTTTACGCCAATGCACACGACACAAAGGCACCCCCCCCCACACCATCCCCTTTTCTGGCCCCCCCTACCTACCCCCTAACCCCCCCAACCATTCTCCCTCCTGTCCTCCCTCCCACCACCCTCTCTGCCTTCCCCACACCCTCATTCCCCCCCTCCCCACCTCCCTGTCTTCCCCCATCACCCTGCTTTCTGTCCCCAACCCGTCTTCATTCTGACCTCCACCTTCATCCTTCCCGCACCCCACATACCACCATCTCTGCCTCCCCCACCCTCCCCGCTACCCCACTCCACCACCCCCTCCACCCCTCCTCCACCCCCCTCCGACCTCCCAACCACCTCCTCTACCCCTCCCCCACCCCCACCGACCCCCTACCAACCCCCTTTCTGCCCCCCAACCCCCTCTCTTACTCTGACAATGGGCGGGTATTGTTGGGCGGGTGTCATGGCCAGCTCCTGCCTTTGTCCTGCGCTTCTTCCTTGATTGTGATTCCCGATTTCAATTCCGTGTCTGTGTGTGTCGAGATTCACCGAAGAGAGGGGGGAGGGGGAGGGGGGAAGGGGGAGGCGGGGAGGGAGGGGGTGGCGGGGAGGGAGGGGGAGGGGGAGGGGGGACTGCAGGAAGAGTGTTGAGATGAGATGGAAAGGAAGTGGAGAGGAAGAGAGTAATGTGGAGAGGGAGGGGAAGGGGGAGGGGCAGGGGGAAGGGGGAAGCGGGGAGGGAGGGGGAGGGGGAGGGGAGGACCGGAGGAAGAGTGTTGAGATGAGATGGAAAGAAAGTGGAGAGGAAGAGAGGGGGAGTAATATGGAGAGGGAGGGGAAGGGGAAGCGGGAGGGGGAGGCGGCGAGGGGGAGGGGGAAGGGGAGGCTGGGAGGAGGGGGAGGGGAGGGGGAGGCGGGAGGGGGGAGGAGGAGGGGAGGGAAAGGAGATGGAAGGAAAGTGGAGAGGTAGAGAGGGAGAGTAATGTGGAGAGGGAGGGTGAGGGGGAAGGGGGGATTGGGGGGTGGATGGGAAGAAAATGTGGACTGGAGGGAGTGTTGGAAAGATGAGATGAAAAGGAAGTGGAGGGTGGAAGAGGAATGTGGAGAGAAAGGAAGGCATATGTGGAGAGGGGGGTAGGGGGGAGAGGAGGGGAGGGGAGGAGGGTGGATTATGGGAGAAGGAGGGAGAGAAATGAAAACTAGAAGATGAATGTTGGAAAGGTAAGGTGGAGAAGAAGTGGAGGAAAGTGAAGGAAAGAAGGTAATGTGGAGAGATAGGAAGGTATATGTGGAAAAATAGTGTGTGTGTGTGTGTGTGTGTGTGTGTGTGTGTGTGTGTGTGTGTGTGTGAGAGAGAGAGAGAGAGAGAGGGTGGAGGAGGGAAATGAATGAAAAGGAAGGTATGTATAGAGTGGAGTGTAGGAAAGAATGTGGAAGAGAGCGAAAAGAAATGTGGAAGATGTGTTGAGAGGAAGGATGTAAAGGATGAAAAGTGGAGTCGCTGAAAGGAGAAAAGGTGGATGGATGGGTGGATGGGTGGAAGGTGGGATGGGGGAAAGGAGGGTATGATGGAAGGGGAGGAAAGGAAGCGTGGATTAATGGAATAGTGTTGCATAAATGGGATGGATGAGATATGTAGGTGGATGGGAGGGGAGATGGGTGGATAGTGGAGGAGTGGGGGAGGAGAGGTATAAGGTGGAGGGAGGGAAAGGAAGTGCAGGGTGGATGGAGGGTGTGAGGTGGATGAGATGGAAGGAACGAAGGAGGGATGGTGGAAAGGAAGGATTGAGAGGATGTGGGGGAGAGATGAGTGGATAGTGGAGGAGTGGAAGAGGAGAGGTATAAGATGGAGGGGAAGGAAGGGAGATGCAGGGGGGATGGAGAGCGTGAGGTGGATGAGATGGAAGGGACGAAGGAGGGATGGTGAAAGGAAAGGATTGAGAGGATGGATAGGAGGTAGGAGGAAGGGAAGGATTGAGACATGTAAACAAGAGAGAAGGAAAGCACTGAAGGAAGACTGTTTGGAAGGTGGGATGGGAAAGATAGATGTGTGGATTGGTGATACGAGAGTGGGGGTGTGTGGAGGAGTGGAGGAGTTGAGTGGATAGGTAGGGTGGGGAGGGTAAGGCGGAGGAGAGGGAGGGGAGGTGTGGATTGTAGTGTGAGAAAGGTGAGCTAAAAAGTATGAAAGGTAGGGGAAGGATAGGGAGGGTTGGGAGGAGGGAGGGGGGTGTTTTGGGGAGGGGGGGTTGGGGAGAGGGGTATGTGGGTGGGGTGGAGAACTGATGTGGAGTGGAAGGTAAGGGAATAGGGACTGAATAATGAGAAGTGGATGAGGTGGATGAATAGATAGGTAGATAGATAGATAGATAGATAGATAGACAGAGATGAGTGGTAATTATTAGGTT
>NC_136973.1:6655000-6720000 GCF_032717465.1 Coenobita brevimanus | reverse complement strand
CCCTCTTCTTCCCCTGCTCCCTCATCTCTTTGCCCCCTCCTCTCACGCCTCATCCCTGCTTCCTCCCCTCACCATCTTCCCCTTCCCCCTACCCCTCTTCTTCTTCCCCTGCTCCCTCACCTCTTCCCGTTCGCTGTCCTCTCCCCTTCCCCTTCCCCTCCCCTCCCCTCCCCTCCCCTCCCCTCTCCCCTCCCGTTCCCCCTCCCCCTGCCAGCAGTGTAGTAGTGGAGTACCCCTGTTGGCTACCCTGCCTGGAACTCAATAACCGAGCCGGCCAATGGTCCATCAACGCCCCCCCTGCCCCCCCTGCCCCCCACACTCCCCTTCCCCCCTTCCCCCAACCCCACACTCCCCTTTCCCCGGCTCCCATCCCCCGCCCTCCTCTGGTCTCCCCCCTATTCCACGCACACACATACACATAGGTACACACACGAGGCGGTCACTACGCTGGCACACATGGATACGCACATACGCACACGAGGTACTCCCTGCGCAAACACACACACATGCATACTTACATGAGACACTCACTACGCTAGCACACACACGCACACACAGGGCACTCACTACGTTAGGTTCCACACACACACACACACACACACACACACACACACACACACACACACACACACACACACACACACACACACACACACACATACACAAGGCACTTACTACGTTAGCTTCCGTGTACACACACACACACACACACACACACACACACACACACACACACACACACACACACACACACACACACACATACCTCTGCCTTCATTACCTCCAGCCTGCAGTCCACTGGGTTTACGTTGAAATACACCAAGAGCTACAGACTTAACACCAAACCACTACCAGACGATTTTTCTTGTTTTTAGGTAGGGGGGATTTAGCACAGAAGGGGTAAAAAGATTCCTACCAAACTTCCTTGATTCCTACCACACTTCCTTGATTCCTACCACACTTCCTTGATTCCTACCACACTTCCCTGATTCCTACCAAACTTCCTTAATTCCTACCAAATTTCCTTGATTCCTACCAAACTTCCTTGATTCCTACCAAACTTCCTTGATTCCTACCACACTTCCCTGATTCCTACCAAACTTCCTTGATTCCTACCAAACTTCCCTGATTCCTACCAAACTTCCTTGATTCCTACCAAACTTCCTTGATTCCTACCAAACTTCCTTGATTCCTACCAGACTTACTTGATTCCTACCAAACTTCCTTGATTCCTACCAAACTTCCTTGATTCCTACCAGACTTACTTGATTCCTACCAAACTTCCTTGATTCCTAAAAATTCCTTGATTCCTACCAAGCTTAGGGAAATCGTCTGGGCAATAAGGGTGAAAATCGTAGTCACAGGGCTATTATTTCAACCCCTATAGGCTTCCCAGAGGCTGAATAAAACCGTCTGCTTGTAGGTAGGATGAAGTTAGCCATTTTTAGAGGATTGATGTGTTTGTGTCATTTATTCTTCAGACGGTTTTTTTGTAACGTGGGGAGGCATTACTAGTACTGAAGGGGTTGAGGGAGGCTTCATCAACCACCCCCTCCCCTTCTCCAGCTTGATAATGGTCTCTTAAGCTGAAAAAAACCGTCTGGAGATAGCAGGAGATGGAAATAGCGCCAATGGATTGAAGGGGTTGGTGGAGATGTGTATTTCTGATCTCTTGTGTGTGTATTATTAAAGACAGCACACACACACACACACACACACACACACACACACACACACACACACACACACACACACACACACACACACAGAGGATGCTAGACAGATAGACAAATCGATACCTAGATAGCTAGAGATTAGGACAGATAGAGAGAGAGAGAGAGAGAGAGAGAGTTGATGAGTGAGGGGCGGGAAGTGAACAGCAACAGGGGGACACCAATCAAGGGAGCACCGCGCCCTCTCAGGTAGATTACTCCGGGGAGGGGGGGAGGGGGAGAGGGAGGGGGAGAGATGGAGAGAGAGGGGGGGAGGAAGGAGAGAGTGAGATGGAGAGGAGGAGGGGGTGGGAGAGGAATGGAAAGAGGGAAGGGGAGGAAGGAGAGAGGAATGGAGAGAGGGATGGGGGGAAAGACGCATTGATGGAGAGAGGGAGTACAAAGGAAAGCAAACAGCAACAGACCTTATGGTCCTTTCGAGGCTGCTTATTACAGAGTAGACTATGACTACGAGATCTAACTCTACATGTTGAAGGATAAGGATAGTGAAGCAAGAAGGCTTCCCCCACCCCCAAACCCTCCAGTTAAAACTGGCAAGAAAAAGTGAGAAAAACCACCATGCAGCAAGGAAAAAATGACATGGAAATTTCATAGGAAAGACTGAAAAGTTACATTCTGTAATACTTTATGATTCCAGTCTGAATAAACTGAAAGAGAAGGTAGTAGTAAAATGAGTAATCAAATAATAAATAACTAATGCACCACATTATTTTCGGGTATGCTGAGTTAACGTGACGTCTGTAGACACAGCGTGGAAATTGCACAGTGTGGGTGTTCAAGGGTGGTACGGCAACCTTGCCTGGCGTAATAAGGTAGGCTGCCGTCAGTCATGCCCCAGCTTCGTGTACTCCACTATGACAAGGAACTTTCCCATTCGGGACAAGTACACAGTTTACATCCTGAAGCAGAGACCCATGGTACTTAAAAAAAAAAAAAAAAAAAAAAAAAAAAAAAAAAACAGCCTATCACACGTCGAAAGTAAGAATAGTGACCATTAACTCAGGGCTGTTTATACTTATACTATATTTGCATTTAAGAAATTGATATAGTCTCTGAAAAAAAAAAAATCATATGTACACAAGTGTTTTATTCAGGAGTAAACATACTAAGCTGGGGGTTAGACGACAGATACTTATCCAAGGGACCTTTAAAGGTTAGTGCTGTATTACAGTTTACTACACTGGAGGGCAATTTGTTCCATATATTTACTTCTCTGTTAAAGAAGAAACGCTTATCTTCATGTGGCAGGAATCGGTTGCCTGTTATTTTATGCCCATTGCCTGTAGTATAATTCGAGTGATCAGCTGTGAAGTATTTATCGACAGCCATGTTATCGTGTCCTGTGAACATTCTGAATACTTGAATTTAATCTCCTCGTAACCTTCGTTTAGTTAGGGTTAAAGAGATTCAGGGCTTCTAAATGTTCCTCGTACGGTTTATTTCTCAGTCTAGGTATTATCTTTGTCATCCTTCGCTGTACTCATTCAAGTTTCCCCATGTCCGTTTTATAATACGGTGACCAAAACTGAATGCAATACTCCAAGTGCGGGCGTACTAAGGAATTATACAAAGTGAGGACGATATCGGATTTATATTCAAATGCACTACCAATGAATCCAATCAAGTTTTGGCTTTTTTTCACAGCTTCTGTACATTGTTTGCTTGGTTTCAAATCGTTTGTTTTTATATCTCTCTGAATTGCCTGCCTTTGCAATGCTGTATATACTCTGTTACCTATTTTTGTATTATCAGCAAATTTTGAAATCTTACAACATAATCCTTCGTCAGTATCATTTATATATATTAAAAAAGAGTAGGACCTAACACTGAACACTACGGCACTCCACTTGTAACGTTTATCCAGTCTGACTCTTTTTCACTTATTACCACTCTTTGCTTTCGTCCGGTGAGGCAATCTTCTACCCACCCGAGAACACTGCCGCTGAAACCATGTGCCATTAGCTTCTGAAGGAGTCTTTTGTGTGGAACTTTGTCTAAAGCCTTTTGAAAATCGACGTAGACAACATCAACAGAATTAGTCTCGTCATACATGTTCAGTATATCATTGAAAAAGTCCAACAGATTCGTGAGGCAAGAGCGATTATTTCGAAAACCATATTGCGAATCTTATGAGATTGTTTGTTTCTAAGTGTTTCACAAACTTGTCTCTGATAATGGTTTCTAGCAATTCGCAAACCACCGATGTTAAAGTAATAGGGTGGTAGTTTTCTGATTGTGCTCTGTTGCCCTTTTTGAATATTGGGGTTACGTTAGCAAGCCGCCATTCATGTGGCACCTTACTGCTCTTCAGTGATAAGTTAAAAAGTTCAGATAAAGGCCTTGATATTTCATTCTGCAGTTCCTTTATTACACTTGGAGATATTTTGTCCGGTCCTGGTGTTTTATTCTCTTTTAATTTGCTACTACAAGTAGTACGTCACGATCACTAACTGCGATGTCATTTATTATGTTGCCCTCTTTTATAGGAACTGGGGAAACAGCAGGAATCGTATATATGTTCTTTGTTGCAGATACAGTACTGACACGAAGAAAGTATATATTGAAAATATTTTCGCCATCATAGTTTCATCATCAGTGTGCTCTCCGTTATCTGTGATTCAGGGACCGGTTGTTGGAGTTATTACCTTTTTGCTTCTTATGTAACTGAAAAATTCTTTGGGATTTGATTTACTGATACTTGCAATATGCGCCTCAAGGTTTTTCTTACTGCATTTAATTAATTTTTTGGCTTTTCGTCGAAGGGCATCGTATTCATTTTTATCACTTTGACTATTTGTGGTATTATAATTTTCATATGCAAGATTTTTTGCTTCCAGACAATGTTTACTGTCGGAGTGCCACCATTTGGGTTTAGAATTTTTGGCAGGCCTTCTGTTGCCCATTGAAATACATAACCTGACGGCACTGTTGAAGGTTTCTGTAAAAAAAAATCCATGCATCTTTGATATTCTAAAGTTTCGACAATGGGATGCCAGTCACCTGCACCTACAATTGACTTTAATTTCTTAAAATTTGCCCTCTTAGAGTTGCGCACTTTCTTGCAACTGGCCCTGACATTGTCTTCACTGATTTTAAAGTTAAATGTAACTGTGCGATGATCACTTGTACTAAATTCTTCTCCTACAATAACATTACTCACTACATTTTCTGATGTAGCTAAGACAAGATCTAGGGTGTTAGCTCCACGTGTCGGATAATTTATAAAGTGATACAAAGAACTTTCCTGCAAGTTTGTATATACTGTAGGTCTAACCCTGTGTGTGAGGATAGGGCTTCTCTCCATTTTCGAACATGTACATTAAAATCACCAAATATTACAGTGCTTTTGCATACAAGATAGTTCAGCAATTTGACTGTAGATTTCATTATCGATGTTGAGTGGCTGACCAGGTGGACGATAAATTAACCCAAGTGTGATTTTATGACAAGATTCATTTCTAAGCCGAATATAAATAGTGTCAATGTTTTCAATACATGGCTTGGTAATTACGACTGGATGAATTCTTGATTTGATATATAACAACACACCGCCCCCTGCTCGATTCTTCCTCTCACTGCTGAAATTGTGACAAGCTGGTAAATTTAACTCTGCTAGAAAATCTCTTTGCTTAGTATTTAGCCACGCTTCTGTTATTCCTGTTACATCATAAGGGAGGGGAGGAAGGGGATAGGGAGGGAAGGGGAAGGATAAAGGAGAGAGAGGGGGGGGATAAGGGATAGGATAGGGAAGGGAAAGAGAGAGGGAGGGGAAAGGGTAAAGAAGAGCGAGAGGGAAGGGAGAGTTTGGGAAGGGGAGAGAGGGAAGGAGGAGGGAAAAGTAGGGGTAGAAAAGAAGAGGAGTGTGGAGGGAGGGAAAGGAGAGGGGGAAGGAGAGGGATAGGGGGAGAGAGAAAGATAGGAAGGAGTAGGAATGGGAAGGGGTAGGGGGATGGGTAAGGGAGAGGGAAGCAGAGAGGAAGGTAAAATGGGGTAGGAGGGCAGAGAGGGAAATAGGAGAGGGAGTAAGAGAGGAAGAGAGGAAGACTGAGGGTAAGAGGAGAGGGAGGAAAATTGAGGGGAAGAGGAGAGGGAGGAAGAGAGGGAGAGAGGAAGATTGAGGGGAAGAGAAGAGGGAGGAAGAGAGGGAGAGAGGAAGATGTGGGAGGAGGAGAGGGAGGAAGGGAGGGAAGCAGAATTTGGGATGGAGTCAAAGGGGGAGAAAGATAGAAAGGGAACGAGGGAAGGGCAGGAGAGGGAAAAAGAGAGAGAGATAGAGGGGGAGAGGGGAAAGTAGTAAGGGGAAGGAAAAGGGGAGGGAGGGGAAAGTAGGGAGGAGAAAGGGAGGGAATGGAAAGGAGAGAGGGAGGTATAGAGGCAGAGAGAAGAGGAAGGAGGGAGACCTTTGGATGCAAGTTGAAGATGGAGGTAGAGGGGAGGGAGGCGAAGAGGGGATTGAAGGAAAGAGGGGAAGAAAATAGAGAAGGAGAGAGAGGAGGAGGAGAGAGACGAAGAGAAAGATAGAGATAGAGGAAGGAAGGAAGGGAGATAGAGAGATGAGGGAGAAAGAAGGAGAGAGGGAGACAAGGAGTGGGAATGGGCGAGTGAGATGGAGAAATAGATGAGAAAAGAATGTGGGGAGAGAGAGAGAGAGAGAGAGAGAGAGAGAGAGAGAGAGAGAGAGAGAGGTACTTAAAGAAATATTGCTATAAAAATGAAGAAAGTGAGGTAGGGGGGCTGGAGGGAGCGAGGGAGAGAAGAAAAAGAGAGGTAGAGAGAGAGAGAGAGGGAGGGAGAGAGAGAAAAAAAATGTAGGTAGGGTGGGAGAGGGAGAGGGAGGGGGGCAGGGTGAGGGGAGAGAAGAGGGGAGCAGATGAGGGGAATCAGGTGAATGAGGGAGAGAAAGAGGGGAGACTAAAAGAAAAGGTCTGAATAGGATTGAAAGGGGCGGAAGAACCATTTCAAGTCCAGGTATGTCAATGGGCAGGTGGGTGTAGGTGGTGGAGGTAGGTGGTTGTAGGTGGGTGTAGCAGGTGGGTAAGTGGGTGAGACGGGGATGTGTTGGATGGGGTAGGCGGTGGCTCAGTCGATAGAGAGATGGCCTGCAGTCCTACCGGACCCAGGTTCAAATCCCGGCTGGGGCAGGGAACAGTTTAAGGATTTGAATTTCATAAAATCAGACTTTACTGATCTACCAGAAGACCCGCCGACATGTCGTAAAAATACCCCCGCTAATACCAGTACACCAGTCCTGTATGTATTCAATATGGACGGTTAGCGCCGAAGTGGTGACATGCAGGGGTGTATGGTATGTAGGAGGACTACTGAGCTTTGATAGCAGGATGTGAAGCCTATGCCCAGAGTCGGACACAAAAAAAAAAAAAATCCTCATACCCATCCCCCATTTCCTCTCCCCATCCCCCTCCTTTCCCAATACCTTCCCCATCCCCCTCCTTTCCCAATACCTTCCCCATCCCCCTCCTCCCCCATTCCCCTCCCTATCCCCCTCCTCCCCCATTCCCCTCCCTATCCCCCTCCTCCCCCATTCCCCTCCCTATCCCCCTCCTCCCCCATTCCCCTCCCTATCCCCCTCCTCCCCCATTCCCCTCCCTGTCCCCCTCCTCCCTCATTCCCCTCCCTGTCCCCCTCCTCCCCCATTCCCCTCCCTATCCCCCTTCTCCCCCATTCCCCTCCCTATCCCCCTACTCCCCCATTCCCCTCCCTATCCCCCTCCTCACCCATTCCCCTTCCTATCCCCCTACTCCCCCATTCCCCTTCCTATCCCCCTACTCCCCCATTCCCCTTCCTATCCCCCTCCTCCCCCATTCCCCTTCCTATCCCCCTACTCCCCCATTCCCCTCCTATCCCCCTCCTCCCCCATTCCCCTTCCTATCCCCCTCCTCCCCATTCCCCTGCCTATCCCCCGACTCCCCCATGCCACTTCCTATCCCCCTACTCCCCCATTCCACTTCCTATCCCCCTCCTCACCCATTCCCCTCCCTATCCCCCTACTCCCCCATTCCCCTTCCTATCCCCCTCCTCCCCCAATCCCCTCCCTATCCCCCTACTCCCCCAATACCCTCTCCATCCCCATCCCACCCCCCATCCCTCCATCACCTGCAGTCAATTTATTCATGGGTTTCTGTGGAGTTTTTAGGGTCTGTCTGCCGTTTGGATTTGTACCCCCTTAAAACTCCTCCGCTCCTTGAGGTGCTGAGAGAGAGAGAGAGAGAGAGAGAGAGAGGTGAGAAAGGGGTGATACGGAGATATAAGAGAATATGGAAGGGGAAGATTAATAGAAAACGGGAAATAGTGAGAGAAAGAGAGAGTTAGAGAGAGAGAGAGAGGAGGGCATGATAGAGAGATATAAGAAAATAGGGAGGAGAAGATTGAGAGAAAATGGGAAAGAGAGAGAGAGAGAGAGAGAGAGAGAGAGAGAGAGAGGAAGCTAAAAGAAAATACAGGAAAGAATGAAAAGGGAAAGATAGAGAGAGAGAGAGAGAGAGAGAGAGAGAGAGAGAGAGAGAGAGAGGGAGAGAGAGAGAGAGAGAGAGAGAGGGAGAGAGAGAGAGAGAATTTCATATAGAGGGATTTCAGAATACAAAGACGAATGATATGGGAAAAGGAGTCAAGATTAATAACAAATTCTGTAACTGTTTATATATGTTTTTATCTGCTTTACTAGAGAATAATTATACTGAAAATCTATAGTACGTCCATACTAACTTGGCAAAGAGGTCACCGAAGTCACAGATGGGGCGGGGAATCTGTAAATATAGTTCTTTCACCTTAACCTGGCCCAGATTTTCGGTCATTTGCATTTTATTTCACGTAGCTCAGTGGCAGAAAAAGGCAGTACTACGGCTCTACATCATTCCATAGCACTTCTTCGTGACTAGCATCATATTCTATATCATTTTCACCTTCACTTGGCCCAAATTTTCGTTCTATTGCTCATTGGCAGAATAAGGCTGTGCTGCGGCTCTACATCCTTTCCATAGCACTTCTTCGTGACTAGCATCGTACTCTAGTGTTAATCTGTTCAGCATTTAAGATGGAGAGATGGTAATTTTAGGCCAAGTTAGAGTGAAAAGAGTGTAGTAGAGGCGAGGCGGGAAGTGGTAAGGCAGCAAGGTGAGGCAGGAAGTGGTAAGGCAGCAAGGTGAGGCAGGAATTGGGTAAGGCAGCAAGGTTAGTCAGGAAGTGGGTAAGGCAGCAAGGGTGAGGCAGGAAGTGGGTAAGGCAGCAAGGGTGAGGCAGGACGTGGGTAAGATAGCAAGGGTGAGGCAGGAAGGGTGAGGCAGGAAGTGGGTAAGGCAGCAAGGGTGAGGTAGGAAATGGGTAGGCAGCAAGGGTGAGCAGGAAGTGGGTAAGGTAGCAAGGGTGATGCTGGAAGTGGGTAAGGCAGCAAGGGTGAGGCAGGAAGTGGGTATTTCAGCAAGGGTGAGGCTGGAAGTAGGTAAGGCAGCAAGGGTGAGGCAGGAAGTGGGTAAGGCAGCAAGGGTGAGGCAGGAAGTGGGTAAGGCAGCAAGGGTGAGGCAGGAAGTGGGTAAGGCAGCAAGGGTGAGGCAGGAAGTGGGTAAGGCAGCAAGGGTGAGGCAGGAAGTGGGTAAGGCAGTAATAAAAAAAAAAAAGAGAGTAAACTGGCAGGGTTGAAGGGAGGAAGTAAACCAGGCAGTGACGTATGGTGAGACAGGCAGTCGGTCAGACAGCAAGGGTGAGGCAGGAAGTGGGTAAGGCAGGAAGTGGGTAAGGCAGCAAGGGTGAGGCAGGAAGTGGGTAAGGCAGCAAGGGTGAGGCAGGAAGTGGGTAAGGCAGTAATAAAAAAAAAAAAGAGAGTAAACGGGCAGGGATGAGGCAAGGCAGGGTGAGGAAGGCAGGGTGTGGCAAGGCGGCATGAGGCAAGGCAGGGTGAGGCAAGGCGGGGTGAGGCAAGGCAGGGTGAAACAAGGCGGCATGAGGTAGGATGAGCCAGGGCGTGGTGAGGCAGGGCAGGGTGAGGCAAGACAGGGTGAGGCAGGGCGGGATGAGGCGGGACAGGGTGAGGCTGGGCGTGTTGAGACAGGACAGGGTGAGGCAGGGCGGGGTGAGACAAGACAGGGTAAGGCAGGGCAGGGTGAGGCAAGACAGGGTTAGGCAGGGCAGGGTGAGGCAGGGCGAGGTGAGGCAGGGCGGGGCGGGGAGGGTAGGCAGCGGGGATATAACAAGGCAACGTGGGGTGACAGGTTCTACTTAGGCGGAAAAGGAGGATGAGGTTAGGTGATAGGGGAGATGGGGAGAGGAGGAAGAGGGGGAGGAAGGGGAGATAGAAGGAGAAAGAGGGAGACGAGGAAGGAAGGGAGTGAGGAAGGAGGAAGGGAGAGATGAGAGAGGTGAAGAAATGGTGAGGAGGAATAGAAGGGAGGAAAGGAGAGAGAGGGGAGTTGAGTGAAAGGGAAGGAGGAAGAGGGGGAGGATGGGAAAGAGTTAAGGAGCAGGTGAGAGAGAGAGAGAGAGAGAGAGAGAGAGAGAGAGAGAGGAAGACAGGCGCAAGGTGATGGACGGGAGGAGGGAGGGGGAGGGGAAGAAGAAAGAGAAGGGGGAGGAAAAAAAGGAGGAAGATGAGAAGGGGAGTGGTGAGGTAGGTGAGCGAGAGAGAGAGAGAGAGAGAGAGGAGCAGGGGTGTTAACAGGCTAGGTGTTAGTCGGGAGGGGAGGCGGAGATTGTGGGTGAAAGGTGCCGGGGAGAGGATAGAAGAGAAGAGGGGAGAGGAGAAGAAAGGAGAGGAGAGAAGGGGAGGAGGAGGGAAATGGAGGAGATGGGATGGAATGGTGAAAAGTCTGATGATAGGGGAGGAGGGGAGAGGGGAGGGAAAGAGAGGGCAGTGAGGCGGGGTGGGAGGGGTGTAACTAAGACGGGGAATAAGAAGGAAGGGAAGACAAACTCAATTCCTACCATCTCCAGACGATTTTACTCAGTTTAGAAAGAGCTTAAGCAGTGGGATTATTATTGAAGCCTGTAGTTCGAAGTGTCTGTCTGTCTATTGCCACACGCCTTAATCCCGTAAGGGGTGGCCATAAACAAATCGCCTCCATGTCGCTCTGTCCCCCGCCATTTCATTGCTCTGCTCCCAGCTCACACCCCCCTCTCTCTCATATACCTCTCCACTCCATCCCTCTATCTCATCCTTGGCCTCCCCTTCCCTCTCCCCCCCTTCACCTCACTCACATACACTCTCCAAAATTATATATTCTGTAGTTCCTTCACCTTAACTTGGCCCAGATTTTCGTCCTTTTGCTGCTTATTTCACGTAGCACAGTGGCAGAAAAAAGGCGATGCTACGGCTCCCCATTCCATAGCACTTCTTCGTGACTAGCGCCGTATTCTAGTATTTTCGTTACAACTCGGCATTCAAGATGGTGAGATACCAGTTTTAGGCCAAGTTAGAGTGGACAGAGTGTAGAAGTGGCAAAAATGAAAGGAATGTCATTGTACTGAAGAGGTTATGGCGAGAAAGAGAGAAGAGAAGAGAAGAGAGGAGAGGAGAGGAGGGGGGAAGACGAGGGAGTGAGAGTGAGGGAAATGGTGATGAGGAGGAGTGATGAAGGAGAGGAGGGGTGAGGGGAGGGAAGGGGAAGGGATGGGAGGAAAAGTGGGAGGGTGAGAGGGGAAGGGGGAGAATGAAAGGGGAAGAAAGAGGAGAGTGAAAGGGGGGATGTAGAGAGCATAAGGAAGGGAAGGGAGGCAGAAGAAGGGACGAGAAGGAAGGGAATAGGGGGTAAGGAGAAGGGAGGAAGGGGAGAATGAGAGAGCGGAGGGAGGAGGGTGAGGGAAAGGGAGGATGAGAGGGGGAAGGAGGAAGAGGACAAGGAAGAGAGGTGAGAGGTAGGACGGAAACAATGGTTGAAAAAAGTAAGGCATAAGAAATCAGGCTTAGGCAGGGTGGAGTGAGGCAGCTGACATGCAGGGTTAGGCAGGATGGGGGTGTGAGGTGAGAATGGATGGAGTAGCGAGAGAGGTTAGGCAGGGCTAGGAGGGTAAGGCAGGAAGGAGGTGTGAAGTTTAGCAGGTTGGGGACAAGAGGTGAGGGTGTGGAAGGACGGAGGTGCAGGGTGGTAGGGATGCAGTGAGGGTAGGCAGGGTGAGGCAGAGAGAGGAGGGTGAGGCAGGGTGGAGAAGTGAGAGAGAGAGAGAGAGAGAGAGTTAAGTGTGGTGCTTGAGTGAGGCAGCTTGAGGCGGTGGGTGCGTTGGTCCTTGTGTGTGGAGTGCGTTATTAAATTATCATGGTACCGCACCACAGAGTACCCTCACCCCCCTCACCCCTCACCCCCCTCACCACATCTCTCAGACACACCCTTCTTAACTCCTCCTCCTCTTCCCTCACCTCCTCGCCATTCCCCTCATCCCTTCTCCTCATCCCTCCCCTCTTCCCCTCACCCCCTCCCCTCCCCTATCTTCCCCCTTACCCCTCCACATCTCCCAGGTCTCTCTCTCTCTCTCACACACACACACACACACACACACACACACACACACACACACACACACACACACACACACACACACACACACACACACACACACACACACACACACACACACACACACACACACACACACACACACACACACACACACATCTTCCTCCAAATACATTCACACCTCTCCCTTACACTCCTCATACTCTCAATTACACCCTTTATACCATCTCTCACAGGTCCGTACACCCCTGATCCCTGCTACTGACACCCCCTACACATCTCTCCTCACCCCTCACCACACCCTGACACCCCCTACATACCACACTCTTCATAACACCTTCACATCTCCCTTTCACACCCCCTCACACGCCTCACCCCCTCAGAACACACTCACACCCTTCCCCTCACCCCCTGTCACATCCCTCACATCTTCCCTTTATACCCATACTATCTTATCACATCCTCACATACACCCTCCAACACCCTCCTCACATCCCTCACTCCCTTTAAAGCACATTCACATCTCCCCTCACCCCCACCATCACCCCGTCTCACACCCCTTCACATCTCGACCCCACACCCTATGACCTTTTCACCCCCCCCACATGCATCCCTCCAACACCCCTCTCACATACCTCCCTCCCCTCAAAACGCACACACCCCTCCCCTCACCCTGTCACATACCTCACTCTTATACCCCTCCCCTCCCCTCACCCTCTCACATACCTCCCTCCCCTCAAAACACACTCACACCCCTCCCCTCACCCTGTCACATACTTCACTCCCCTCAAAGCACACTCACACCCTTCCCCTCACCCCACCCCTCATCCTCGTCACACCTCCGGGCATCTTTTCCCCTTATATTTATTGCTAGTGTTGGGCGCCTTCACGTGGTGGCACTTGGGTGACTCATCTGCCGGGTTATACAAACGTCCCTCAACTCCATCATCATCTGTTCCCTGTAAGGAGGATGGTGGGCTGCAAGAGGAGGGATGTTTCACCCTGCAGTCCACTGGGTTCACGTTCAGGTGGGCCACAACAACAGTAGTCAGTGCTATCCTTGTCTTTGACTCGGGAAGAATGATAGGCGTATTCTTCTCAACGGAAAAGACCTCAAAAGTACGTATTTATTTATTTATTTATATATTTATTTTTATTCAGCGTAAAGTATAGTTTTGATAGTCTGTTCCCTGAGGTCCATCTCTCTCTCTCTCTCTCTCTCTCTCTCTCTCTCACACACACACACACACACACACACACACACACACACACACACACACACACACACACACACACACACACACACACACACACACACACACACCTTCGCATGTCACCACTCCGGCCTTAACACCCACCATCCCCACACCGAATGCATGCCAGGGCTGTCTCACTCAGGACTGGTGGGGTGATATTAGTGGGGGTGTTTTATGTCTGTTGGGCCCCTGGAAAATCAGAGAGAGAGAGAGAGAGAGAGAGAGAGCTGGGAGATATGGAGGGGTAAGGGGGAAGAAAGGGGAGGGGAGGGAATGAGGGGGAGAGAGGAAATGTTAACGAAAGATCACCCAATACTTCTCTTCCTCTAGCCTTGGATCGAACCCGGGTGCATTCAGACAGCATAGTACTTCCTTGACCACATGACCACTACTCCCTCTGTTTCTCTAGCACTGAATTCCTCTCCTCTTCACCACCTCCCTCTTGCCCTCTTCATAGTGTTTATATTCTTCCTCCCACCCCCTCTTTTGTCTTCCTCCTTATTCCTCCTCTCTCTCTCTCTCTCTCTCTCTCTCTCTCTCTCTCTCTCTCTCTCTCTTTCTCTCTCTCTCTCTCTCTCTCTCTCTCTCTCTCTCTCTCTCTCTCTCTTCCTTTCATCTCCATTCTCTTCATATCCCTTTCTTCCTTCCTTCCACCTCCTTTCCCTCCATCTCTCTTCTTTCCTTTCCTTTCCTCTCACTTCCATTTAGTCTCATTCATCTCTCTCTCTTCTTTTTTCATCATATTGTCTCTCTTGTTTCTCCTCTTGCTTCTATCTCCATGCCTCTTACTTTCCTTCATTTCCTTTCTTCTCTCCTCGTCTCATTGCCTTTCTCCCTGCTTCCTTGTGTGTGTGTGTGTGTGTGTGTGTGTGTCTCTCTCTCTCTCTCTCTCTCTCTTTTTTTTTTTTTTCATTTTCTTTTAGTTTCCCCATCAACGCACTTCTCAGCAGCTTCTCTCATGTTCTTTCCTCCTCCTCCTGTATCATCATCATCATCACCATCATCATCACCATCATCATCATCATCATCATCATCATTATCATCACCATCATCATCATCATCACCATCATCATCATCATCATCATCATCATCATCATAATCATCATCACCATCATCATCATCATCATCATCATCATCATCATCATCATCTTTTTCTTTTTCTTCTTCTTTTCCTCCTCCTCCTCCTTCTCCTCCTCCTCCTCATCATCATCATCATCATCATCTTTTTCCTTATCTGCTTCTTCTTCTTTTTCTATTTCTTCTTTTCCTCCTCCTCCTCCTCCTCCTCCTCCTCATCATCATCATCATCATCATCATCATCATCATCATCATCATCATCATCATCATGATTTTCATTTCTTCCCTTTTTTTTTTTTTTTTTGTTCTTATTCACGGTTAACTTTGTCATTTTCTTTCTTTCTGTCATTTTACTCATCTCTCCTCTCCTTCTCATCATCGATTTCCTCCTCTTTCTGAGCAGCCGCCCGAAGTCATTTATATATTTTCAACAGCATCATTATAACTCTCTCTCTCTCTCTCCCTCTCTCTCTCCTTCCTACACTTCCTCTCATCTCTCCCATTCCCCTCACTCCTCCCCTCTCACATCCCCTCTGATCTTCCTCCCCATCCATTCCCACACCCTCCTGGCTCCCTCCCCATTCTCCCCACTCCTCCCCACGCCTCCCCAAGTCGAGATTCTTATTCCTTACGCTCCTCTCTTCCTTCCTCTCCCCCCTCTCTCTCCCCTCTACTTCCCCATCTCCTTCCTCATCGATTCTCTTCTTCTTCCCCATCTTCTTCTGGTCATTTAGAAATCTTAGTAATTTGGGTATGTGATTCCTCTTCCCTCTTTTCTTTATTCTCTCTCTCTCTCTCTCTCTCTCTCTCTCTCTCTCTCTCAATCATTTTCTCCTGTTCACCTTCTTCCTCTTCCTCACTACTTCCTCATCTTCTCAACCTTCTTCCCCACCTCCCGCAGTCCTCCCCACCCCTCCTTCTCTCCACTTCCTCATCGTCTCAGCCTCCTTCCCCACCTAATCCGCCCCTCCCCACGCCTTCTCCTCTCCACTTCCTCATCTTCTCGACCTCCTTCCCCGCCTCTTTCCCCACCTTCTCCGCGCCTCCCCACGCCTCCTTCTCCACACTTCCTTATCTTCTCAGCCTCCTTCCCCGCCTCCTCCGCCCCTCCCCACGCCTCCTCCTCTCCACTTCCTCATCTTCTCAGCCTCCTTCCCCACCTCCTCATCTTCTCAGCCTCCTTCCCCACCTCCTTCCCCACCTCCTTTCCCACCTCCTCCGCACCTCCCCACGCCTCCTCAAGCCGTCTTTCTTATCTCTACATTAGGCAAACAAGTTAATGAGAGAGGGGCGGCCGTCAATTGGCATCCATTCGTGATCACCCTACCGTACTTAACTCCACCCTAACGACCTTGTTTGGCCCCTCATTGCAGTGTGGTTGTGTGGTTGCAGGGTTGACGTGCTGTGGTTGGTGTGGTTGATGTGGTTACTGTGATTGGTGTGGTTGATTGGCGGATTTTTACCTTGGTTGATGAGGTTGATTGATGTGGTTGACTGACGTGGTTATTGATTACTGTGGTTGTTGGTAGACGTGGTTGGTTGATGTGGTTGACTGACGTGGTTATTGATTACTGTGGTTGTTGGTGGACGTGGTTGGTTGATGTGGTTGACTGACGTGGTTATTCTCTCCGACAACGAGAGTATGTTTTCACCCCTGTTTGTTTGTCTGTCTGTTAGCAGGATTACTCAAAAACTAAAAGAGAGATTTGGACCAAATTTGGTGGGTAGATAGCCCATGTCCCAGGGAACAATCGATTAACTTTTGGGACTGATCCGGAACGTATTACAGATTCTGGATCCGGAAAACACTTATTGCGAAACCCTAATCAGTGATGAGAAAACCTGACCCATTACGAAGAGTGGTTTGGAAATTACGTTGCCCTTGTCGGAGAGATACGCTCCACTGAGTGCCCCTCTAGTGTTGATGGTAATTTTCTTTCCTTTCTCCTCTTCTCTTATGTCTCTCTCCCTCTTTTCTCTCTCTCTTTCACCTTCCCCCTTCCTCTCCATCCTTTCTCCCTCCTTCCTTCCCTATCCCTACTTTCTTACTCCCCCCCCCTTCTTCTCCCCCCATACCCCTTCTCCCCTCTCATCCTTCTTCCTCATATTTCCTCCTTCTCTCCCCTCCTTCCTTGTCTGTCACTGCCCTCCATCCTTCCTACTTCTCTTCCATCTTACCTACCCGTAGCTCCCTCTTTCTCCCCTCCTATCCTTCCTACACCCATCCTTCCACCATCCTTCCCTTTTCCACTCCCTATCCATCCCTCTTTCTCATTCTGTCTACACTTTCCCTTCCTCTCATCCACCCCTTCATCTTTAGTCAGCCTCTCTTCCTCTTCTTTTCTCATCCTACCTCCCCCTTCAATCACTTCCCTCTCCCCCTCTCTATCTCTCTCTTTCTCTTCCTCTTCTCCCCTCATCCTACCCCTTCCTTTCAATTCCTTCCCTCCCTCCCTCTCTACCTCTCTCTTTCTCTTCCTCTTCTCCTCTCATCCTACCTCCCCCTTCAATCACTTCCCTCTCCCCCTCTCTACCTCTCTCTTTCTCTCTACTTCTCCTCTACCCTCTTCCTCCTCCTTCATTACTTTCTCCTTATTTCCTCATTCATAAATTCAATCCTTTCATCCCTCCCTCCCCTCCCTCCTTGCACCCTCTTCTTTTCTCTCCCTCTGTCTTTCGCTCCCTCTCTCTTTCTCTCCCTCACTTTTTTCACTTTCTCTCTCTTTCTCACTTTCTTCCCTCTCACTCCATTTCTCTTTCTCCCTCTCTTTCACCCCCTTTCCCTTATTCCCTCTCTCTTTTACACCCTCTCTCTTTCTCTTCCTCCCCCTTTCTCTCCCTCTCTCTTCCTCTGTCTCTCCCCCTCTCTTTCGCTCCCTCTTTCTATCATCCCAGCCTTGCTTCCCCTCCCTCCTCCTCCCCCTTCTTCCCCTCCCCTTCTCTACCTCCTCTACCATCCCCTCTTTCCTCATACCATACTTTCCTCTTTCCTCCCTCCCTCTCACTTTCTTTACCTCCCTATACCATTTCATCCTCTCTCTCTCTCTCTCTCTCTCTCTCCACACCATAGCTCTTCCCATCCATCCTTCCTTCTCATTCCATCAATCCTTCCCCTTTTACTACGCTCCTCCTTGCATCCCTCCCTCACTCTCACTGCATCTCTCTCTCTCTCTTCCCCTCCCCTCCCTTCCCCTCTCCTCCCCTCCCCTCCCCTCCCCCCAAGACTAAGAGGCGACTACGATGCAAATCCCCTGAAATAAGATGGCAGGAGAGTCAGACGGCCTGGAAAATGCTCCCCTGATTTATCTGGGCGGGGGATTTAGGGGTTAGGGAGGGGGGAGGGAAGGGGATTAAGGGGGCAAAGGGAGGAAAGGGGATTTGGGAGAAAGGGGGAGGGGGAATGAGGGAGTAAGGGGAGGGGAGGGGAGGGGGTTTAGGGGGCAAAGGGAGGAAAGGGGATTGGGAGAAAGGGGGAGGGGGAATGAGGGAGCAAAGGGAAGGGAGGGCAGGGGGATTTTTGGAGGAAAGGGGAGGAGTAATTTTTGGAGCAGTGTGAGGGGGATGTAGGGAGCAGAGAGAGATGGGGATTTAGGGAGCAGAGGGAGGGGGATTTAGGGAGCAGAGGGAGGGGGATTTCGAAAGCAGAGGGAGGGGGATTAGGGAACATAGGGAGGGGGATTTAAGGAGCAGCGGGAGTGGGATTAGGGAACATAGGAAGGGGGATTTAAGGAGCAGAGAGAGAGGGAGATTTAGGGAGCAGAGAAGGGGATTTAGGGAACAAAGAGTGGGGTGATTTAGGGAGCAGAGGGAGAGGGATTTAGGGAGCGGAGGGAGGGGTGATTTAGGGAGCAGAGGGAGGGGGATTTAGGGAGCAGAGAGAGGGGGATTTAGGGAGCAGAGGGAGGGGGTTTTAGGGGGCAATGGGGAACGGAGATTTAGGGGGTAGGGGGTAGGTAGGGTGTAGAGGAAGGTGGAGGGAGAGAGAGGGGATTTTAGGGGTAGGGGTGGGGAGGAGGGGGATATAAGGGATAGGGTTGGGGAGGAGGGGGATTCAAGAAGTAGGGGTGGGGAGGAGGGGGATTTAAGAGGTAGGGGTGGGGAGGAGGGGGATTTAAGAGGTAGGGGTGGGGAGGAGGGGGATTTGAGAGGTAGGGGTGGGGAGGAGAGGGATATAAGGGTAGGGGTGGGGAGGAGGGTGATTTAAGAGGTAGGGGTGGGGAGAATGTGGGTTTAAGGGGTAGGGGTGGGGAAGAAGGGGTCTGAAGGGGTAGAGGTGGGGAGAATGGGGGTTAAAGGGGCGGGCGTGGGGAGGAGGGGGATTTATGGGGTTGATGTAGGTTAAGGAAGCTCCCTAACACCTTTTCCTAAGCGACTTATTTTGCTTATTACACCTTACTCTCCTCCTGTGTGTTATATAAATCCTTCCAGTATCGCCACACTCTGCATAAATAACGTATAAAATAATAACCAACCACATCCAAGAATAAATCGCTAGGGAGGAGGTGTTAGGGAACTTTGAATACGAACCCATATCTAACCCCTCCAGTTTAAAAAAAAACAAAAAAAAACAAGCTTAATAAAATCGTCTGGAAGTTGAAAGAATAGAATGGAAAATAAGTCACCGGGTGGAAGGGGTTAAGGGTGATCTTTTCCAACCCCGTCACTAAAAAAAAAAAAAAAATCCAAAAAGTTTAATGAATTTGGAGAGAAAAAAATAATAATAAAAAGCACATAATTGTTACTGAATACGATATCGCCTCCTCCATAGTCAAGTTGTTTTCATTTGACGGAACTGGGTCACTGTCGCCTTAGTTTTGGTGTAGGAATGTCGCCTTGGTTACTAGTCAAAATAATCGCTCCAGTCTGACAGCACCTGGCCATCAACTGAGCTGAAAGGGATTAGGGATTTATGTCAAAGTCAGAATAAACACACTGCACTACGTCTCTCTCTCTCTCTCTCTCTCTCTCTCTCTCTCTCTCTCTCTCGCTACTACCAAACGATTTTATCTAGGGTAGGAGGGGCACTAAGCTGTTGTTGTTGTTGTTGTTGTTCCCAGGCACATTTGGATATGAAACTGGTGGATCGCTGGTTGAAGTTGCATAGCCATTCTCCTGCAATCCACCATCCTCCTTTTGGGAAACAGGGAGGGAAATGAGGGATGTTTGTTGTTGTCGTGTTGTTTTGTTTTGTTGTTGTTGTTGTTGTTTCGGAAGTCAGGTCTGCCAGGCCAACTAGACCCATCCACTGCAGATAAGTAGCCACCACGCAGGAACGTGCGGTTGCGTTTAGTGGAGGAGTATAGAGGTTTGGTTCCGTGGTGGACGCCGCATTTTCGTTTCTCCATCCAGTTAACAGTGGCACCATACTAGGCTCCACATCGCTCCGTTATATGGTTGTATGTTTACCACCCAGCGTTGTCAATGATTCCCTGGGTTACAGGAAGTCATTAGGCTGGTCATTCAGTGTAGAGCTTCCTGAAGTGGACAGAAGATTAATTAAAAGTGACAGGAAGGATGAGAAAAATAAGGGGATAGGAGGCCAGACACAAGAAGAGAATGATAAACGTGAAGGAAGCTGTAAGCAGCACAGCATCAAGTGAGTGGATGATAGTCGCCACCACCTACTACCACCAAAGAACGCGTGAATAACTAGGCAGTGGAGCCACCCAAATATATGGTGCCACCGCGTGTAGGCGTCCCCCCTCCAGCACCCTCTTGTAGTGAAAGGGTTTATGAAGGCATGATATAACCCCTTCAGTCCGAAAACTCTTAATAAATTGAGAATGTCCGAGTAATATATTTCATCTCTTGCCTGACCCTTAACACATCCTCCAAGTTTGGTCAAAATCAGATCAAGACTGAGCTGATCATGCCCCGTGAACTTTACCCGTTTTGACCTTTTCCTGTTACTTTGATCGTTGAGCTGTTGTTCCTAAAATCAAACCACTTTGTTCTTGCGTGACCCTCAACACATCCGCCAAGTTTGGACGAAATCAGATGAAAACCGTTTAAGCTGATTTTGGTAGGTCAGTCTTTGATCTTGACGTTTGAGGTATTGTAAAAAAAAAAAAAAAAAAAAAAAAGGCTAATGCATGGCTATTCCTCTACCATTCCACCAAATTTTCCTTAAACACACACACACACACACACACACACACACACACACACACACACACACACACACACACACACACACACAACACACCTAGCACTCACTCCAGCTTGGCGAACGCGGGTGTACAGAGACATCGAAGCGAAGGGGTTAAGCATATACATAAATGTGACTTTTCATGTAATTTCTGCTACGTTCAGACGATTTTATTCAGCGTAGGAGAGGGTTTTCGAAATGTGCATAAATTCCATACAGAGTTCACCAAAAGACAGCACTGCGGTTATATATAAAAAAAAAAAATATATAAAAAAAACGCAAATTAAAAAAAAAAATACTGACTGGGGATGGACTCGAAAAAAAAAGAAAAAAAAATGGAGAGTAGGGATTAAAACAAAGGTTGGGAGTGGTATGGGGCGTCACAAAATCCCTAAAAATCCCTGCCTTACCTCCCCACTTCTCCAACTCCCCACCTCGTCTCCCCAACTCCCCATCTCTTCTCCCCCAATCCCCACCTCTTCAACCCCAATCCCCACCTCTTCTCCCCAATCCCCACCTCTTCTCCCCAAATCCCCACCTCTTCTCCCCAAATCCCCACCTCTTCTCCCCAAATCCCCACCTCTTCTCCCCAAATCCCCACCTCTTCTCCCCAAATCCCCACATCTTCTCTCCAGATCCCCACCTCATATTCCACTTCTCCCCCTCTCCAGATCCTCACTTCACCTCCCTAAATCCCCACCTCACCTTTCCAAATTCCAGCTTCACCATCCCTGATCCCTACTTCACCTCCCCAAATCCCCACTTCACCTCCTTAAATCCCCACTTCACTATCCCTAATCCCCGCTTCACCTCCTTAAATCCCCACTTCACTATCCCTAATCCCCGCTTCACCTTCCCAAATCCCTACTTCACCTCCCCTAATCCCCACCTCACCTTCCCAAATTCCCACTTCACCTTCTTAAATCCCCACTTCACCTCCCCAAATCCCAGCTTCACCTCCTTAAATCCCCACCTCACCTCCCCACTT
This sequence comes from Coenobita brevimanus, assembly GCF_032717465.1. Classification (NCBI taxonomy): domain Eukaryota; kingdom Metazoa; phylum Arthropoda; class Malacostraca; order Decapoda; family Coenobitidae; genus Coenobita; species Coenobita brevimanus. Next base: position 6,698,341 of record NC_136973.1, on the reverse strand, counting down.
CTCCAACTCCCCATCTTCCCAAATCCCCACCTCTTCTCCCCAAATCCCCACCTCATGTTCCACTTCTCCCCCTCTCCAGATCCTCACTGCACTTCCTTGAATCCCCACCTCACCTCCCCAAATCCCCACCTCCCTTCTTCCGTACAACCCTCACCCTACCTCTCAACCTCCTAATATCCCCACTTCTCTTTTCCACTTCCCCTGATCCCTACCTACTCTCCTCTTCACCTCCACACTTCCCCAACCCCTCTTACTTCGCTACACTTCCCCACCTCCCCAAAATCCCACCCCACCTCATCTCCCCAAATCTCCACCCCACCTCACCTCCCCAAATCCCCACCCCACCTCGCCTCCCCAAATCCCCACCCCACCTCGCCTTCCCAAATCCCACCCCACCTCGCCTACCCAAATCCCACCCCACCTCCTCCCCAAATCCCCACCCCACCTCTCCTCCCCAAACCCCCATCCCACCTCTCCTACCCAAATCCCACCCCACCTCGCCTTCCCAAATCCCACCCCACCTCGCCTTCCCAAATCCCACCCCACCTCGCCTTCCCAAATCCCACCCCACCTCACCTCGCCAAATCCCACCCCACCTCGCCTCCCCAAATCCCACCCCACCTCGCCTCCCCAAATCTCACCCCACCTCACCTCCCCAAATCCCACCCCACCTCCCCAAATCCCACCCCACCTCCTCCCCAAATCCCGCCCCACTTCTCCCCAAACCCCCATCCCACCTCTCCTACCCAAATCCCACCCCACCTCGCCTCCCCAAATCCCCTCCCCACCTCACCTCCCAAAATTTCCACCCCATCTTGCCTCCCCAAATCCCAGCCCACTTCGCCTTCCCAAATCCCACCCCACCTCACCTCCCCAAATCCCACCCCACGTCGCCTTCCCAAATCCCACCCCACCTCGCCTCCCCAAATCCCCACCCCACCTCGCCTCCCCAAATCCCACCCCACCTCGCCTCCTCAAATCCCCACCCCACCTCGCCTCCCCACCTTTACTACCCAAATCCCCTCCCCACCTCGCCTCCCCAAATCCCCATCCCACCTCGCCTCACCAAATCCCACCCCACTTCTCCCCAAATCCCCTCCCCACCTCTCCTCCCCAAATCCCCAAATCCCCTCGGCTGGCATACCAACATAGCGAGCCTGCTGCGAGGGGAGGATAATCGGATATATGGGGAGGGAGGTTTGTTTTGGTCCGCTACACTGCTGCTTGTGTGTGTGTGTGTGTGTGTGTGTGTGTGTGTGTGTGTGCGCGCGTGCGCGCGCGCGCGCGCGGGCATTTTAGCAGTATACCTAACTCAAACACTTCTGATCCACTTTTCACTAAACATGGTGGAAGGGTTGAGGATTAGCCAAGAGACTGACACGTTGTTTTTGAGGACAGTAAAGCAAGCATGAAGCTCACGTGACAAACTCCTCGTCATCACCTATCATCCGATTTAGACAACTGGGAAGTGTTAAGGGTCACGCAAGGAGGAAGGTATTCGTCAGAGGTTTTAGGGCAATGTCAAATTTTCGGCCGTATTATTCAAACAGTTTTTTATTCGATTTAAGCCAAACTTGGTGGAAGGATGAGGGCAAGTCGAGGATGAAGAGACGATTTTGAAGAGGTCAGTATCAGGTCTCAAAGCATGGGCACCTCGGACCCTTCTTAGTTGAATTGTTAAGGGTCAGGAAACAAAGTACTTGATTTTAAGTCTGTCTAAGGATGAGGAGGCTCCGTAACACCTCTTCCTTAGCGACTTATTTTTGGATATGCCTAGTTAATATCCTTTGGTACGTTATTTTGGCAGAGTATAGCGATGTTCAAAGGAATTATATTACACAATAGGACAGTAAGGTGTAATAAGCAAAATAAATAACTTAGGAAGAGGTGTTAGAGAGCTTAGGTAACCGACGAGAATACAGGCTTGTGTCACTTCCCGGTTCTCTCTCTCTCTCTCTCTCTCACACACACATGTTTACGTGTATTTATTCTTTGCATAAAAAAAAAAAATAGCATAGAAAACGGATTCGTCGCTTCATTTTTGTACTATTTCCTTGATTAACTCTTTCTCTCCTGTAGTCTGTTTATTTTCATTTGGCGGAACTGGCCTACTCTCAACATGAATACAGAGGTGTGGTTGCTTGAAATTTCCTAAGCCTTAGTTATGAGGTAAGAATGAGTCTCCTTGGTTACTAGTCAAATTTGTCTTCCCATACCTGGCTATCAACGGGGCTAAAAGAGGTGAGGGATCTTTGCAAAGGGAAAATAAACGTACTATAGGGAGCTTGTGGTGAATATAATGGTGTGAATGTAGCCAGAACACACACACACACACACACACACACACACACACACACACACAGATTGGAGATAAAATATAGCAACCTCAGCTGATAGTAAACACACACACACACACACACACACACACACACACACACAGATTGGAGATAAAATAATAGCAACCTCAGCTGATAGTAAACAGAGAGAGAGAGAGAGAGAGAGAGAGAGAGAGAGAGAGAGATTGGAGATAAAATATAGCAACCTCAGCTGATAGTAAACACACACACACACACACACACACACACACACACACACACACATGACTGTATAAGATCCGTGGCAATGTGAGGGTGATGTTTGCTCTTTAGGTGTTGGCTTGTGTGTTAATTCTGAAAATCCTGCACAACAGATGGTGTCAGGGGAGGGATACACGGGCCGAAAAAAACAGGGGGAGAAAAACTGTGGAATTCTAACTTGACTCGATGCCTCTAAGGGGTTTAGCGGGGATTCTCTCTCTCTCTCTCTCTCTCTCTCTCTCTCTCTCTCCTGCATACCCTCATCAGCAAATGCCTCAGTACTTCCTTATCCTCTTAACTGCATCCATTCTCCTCCCCTCACCCCCCCTTATCTACCCCCTCCTCTTCTCTTCACCTCCCTCACCCCTCTTTCTCTCTCCCTTTCCCCCTCACCCCTCTCTCTTCTGTATCCCCCTCACCCCATTCTCTCTTCTCTATCAGCCTCACCTACTCTCTTCCTTTCTCCTCCTCTTCTTCATTCCCTCTTTGTACCCTGTCTCCCTCGTCCTCCTTTTTATTTCCTCCATCTTCAACCCCCTCACCCCTCTCCCATCCTCTCTCCCCCTTCTTAACTCCCTCTCTCCTCCCTTCCTCATCTCCTTTCCCCCCTTCCTCATCCCCTTCACTCCCACCATTCATTCCCTACCCTCTTCATCTATTTTCCATCGTTTTCTTTGCGCTTCCCTTTTCATTCCCTTTCGTTCTCACTCCAGCATTTCTAAACACACACACACACACACACACACACACACACACAAAGAGACACTACCCATTATCTATCATCCCTTATCTGTTCATCTATATACACTATCCATTTACCTACCTCTTACACAACGCGCGTGCGACTGAGAGAGAGAGAGAGAGAGAGAGAGAGAGAGAGAGAGAGAGAATACAATCTGGCGTAATACCTAGAGTGGCGCTCAATTCCATTCAAATCGGCTCAGACGTTGTACACTTGCGATTGCTTTTTGTTCCAGAGAGCTGACGTCTGTTCCGAGAGAGAGAGAGAGAGAGAGAGAGGAGTTCATAGCACTTCTTCCCTAGTGATTTATTTTGCTTCATTCACAATAACCACTCCTTCGGTGTTCATGTAAGCTATGTCGATAAATAAATAAAACACAAGAAAGTGCTAAGACGTGCTATGAAACCTAAATCAATGACAGTAAGGTCTTGAGATTATCTAACAGGAAGACGGGCTAATCTTTAATTTAATCGATATTATTATTAATTATTATTATTTACATGTTTGTGGTAGGTGGGGGCGCTCACCATCCTTTCACTTGATGTAGTGCTGCTCTCGGGTGTCTGCCCTTTCCTCTCCTCCATCATTCTTTCCATCCATCCTCTTCTGTCTTTCCTTCATTCTTTCCTCTTTCTTCTGTCTGCGGGTGACTTTACACTCTCTCTTGTGTCTTTCTTTCCTTCATTCTTTCCTTTTCCTTCTGCCTGTGGGTGACTCTACACTGAGTGACAAGCCAAATGGTTTCATGTACACCAGGAAACCATTTACTATGCTGGGTGGTAACCATATAACCAAATTTTGGCGCCTGGTGGTTTAGTGGGTAATAAAGGTGCTCCAGTCGGATTAAGCCGGTGAAGGTTTATATCCAAGTGATGGTTGGGGTTTATTGCTCACGTAATGCCACTCAGGGATGAGTGAAGCTGGTCACTCTCATCTTAAAATGCAAGGACCAACTTTCCTAACCCTGGGCTCCTACGCTTCTCATGGGGCAACGTACGATTAGATGATGGTTGGATTATTTACAGACGTAGTCATAAAAATTACGTTGGTTAGCGGTTGAACTTAAAAGATAATGAAAGACCGTGGATATATGGTAAAGGACTGCAATAAAGGCGGTGAAGTATTTTGTTCCCTCAGGCATTTTATTGATCTATTCATCCTCAACTCATGACACCCAAAATAGTTTCTTACTGAATTTTCAAACATAATCACATTCATATTTAGGTCTTTATATGTCAGGATGTAAATATATAATCGTGCATGGTTGAAAGTAACCATATAATTGATACTACTCAAGGCATGGTAAACTTAACACATTTTCCTTTGCGATTTATTTTCTTCGTCTTTAATATACGCGTATACATTTGCTAATATATTCGTCTTTAACATGTGCTTTTATGATATTTATTACATTTTACTGTTGATATATTTGAATTACTAACCCAAGAAAATACTGAAGCGTACCATGTAAAATAAGTCGCCTAGAAAAAGATGTTACGAACCCTCCTACTCTGATTGTTATGTAAATGGATATGTCAACTATACTGAAGCTACTGTATATATTAAAATTGTGAGAAATATTAGGCTAGAATGGATAGTTGTTTATGCTTGAATGAATATTTCCATTATGAAACAGTTTTCGATGGAAGTTGAAGCAGATACTATTATACTTATTAAAATAGCTGCAAGACACAGGACTATACCTTTACCACCTCAGTATTATTTGATATTTGAAGACATCAGATTACTGCCAGTGATTAAATAGCTGAAACACATACACACACACACAGACACACAAACTCGTATACCTTTACTACCTCAGTGTTATTGTATATTAGGAGAAGACTGAGTAACTGAAACTACAGCACCTTCATTTTAATCGTAATTTTTAAATTGTAAACTAAATTTTATGAGAGTAGTTCCTCACGAAAAGACGGGAGAAGGGGAGTGTAGAATTTTACTTATTTTTTACGTCATCCTATAGAAAAAAAAAGAAAAAGAGAACCTAATAGATTTTGTTTAGCAGGATGGACAAGGAAACGCGAGAGCCAAAAATTACAATGTCTAGTTCTTGCAAAAAACAGTATATCATAGGTTTATTTACCGGTATTTATTTATTTTTTATAGGAAGCACGAGGATAATGTAGAATCTTGCCTTGTGTTCAGCCCTTCCTGTAAAATTAGTTCGAGAGTGGATTTGTGCCATTGTGAGAGAGAGAGAGAGAGAGAAGGGGGGGGGTGGAGTTTAACGCCCCATAACACACATACTTCAGTCTCCCAGTGATTGGATATTTCGTAGCACTTCATCCTTTTGCGACTTTTTCACATCGCACGTAGCTACCTCCATATTAAGCTGCTGATGAAAAACTATGTCGATATTTAAACGATATAACACAAGAATATTAAGATGTAAAATATTTCTCAATGCAAGACTTGTTATGAAGCCTCCCATTTAAATTAGATATAATTCCTTTTATTATTATTATTATTATTACTATTATTAATATTATTATATACGTGTTCTCTACGTGTCAACAAGTGGGTTGGCGGAGGGTTAGTGCCCCTTCCCCTTAACAAATACAATTAACAAAGTCAAACGGCCACCCCAGGTGGGGTTACTGTATGGCTATAGATAGGTAGGTATATTGTGATTCTTTTAATATACAATAAATTATTAGTACTATGGTGCAATATTTGTGATAGCCATATAAGGACGTTAATTATATATAAGCACTGCGCTGTAATAGGGTGAAAGTTTTGTCGGAACGGTTGCAGAAATTTCCCTTACATCTTTCCATCCAATTCGGTTTCTTGAAATAGACACACACCTGAACAACAGTTATCCTTACATTTTTTCTTATATTTTTCACAGTTTTCACATATTACTTCGTTGTGGTTAATTATCTACATATGTTTGATAATACTGAAGGCATTGGAGGCTTGGTACCACATCCTCCCTAGGGACATATGATGCAAATTACGCTTTAACATTCGCTTATATGTTGTTTATGTCCTTTTATTGTGGACAAAGTTTGTATGAATAACACACAAGATGATACAGAAGGGTAGTGTGCAGAATGAATAGGAAGGAGGCGGTACGAAGCCTGCCATGCCTTGGGTATTATCAGTCATGTGGATATTATCATTCATTGTCCAGTTATATAGGGTGGACCGTAAACAGCGTTCCATTTGTAACCCATCTGGTAATACTGTATTTGCTATGGAAAAGCGTTATATATGGACTATCCATTCTGTTAAAAATAATGGCAAGTGATTAGCTGAGTATGATTGATCCTGATGCATGTGTGTTGTTTGTCAAGCCGTCAAAGATTGAAGAAACTAGTGGAAATCATTATAGGAGTAATGAATTACCGAAGAAAATCTTCCAACCTTCAATAACGCAGGCATGTTATATAAGAAACTATATTTCGACACCACGAAGCCAGTCAGGAGACAGGACGTGAGTGCTGGGCAATCTCCAGGTCCTGTCCTCCGCACTTACTATTTTTTAACTAGCCCATACCCCACTGACCGGGATAATTTATGGCCCGGCCCGCACTATATGTGCAGGAAATCTTCGAACGAACGAACGAACGATTTAAGCACATAAATTCCCTGCACCTGAAAATAATTGAATTTTTATTTTAGAAGTTGTTGATTGAATGGTTCTTAGAGGAAGGACGAGGAAGTATTCATGTGTCTTTGTTCCTTGTACAGAAATAGACCAGGGTCATAGTTCTTTGCCCTAATTGGGACAGATCTTCGTTCCTTTGAAGAATACTTAACGTAACTTAGTGGTATGAGAAATTGCTACAGTTTGTTTATGCCATAACACTTCGTAATATCATATTCAGGTGTGAATTTACGGCTTCAACTCACAATGGAAGACGGAAAAGTGAATGTTTTAGTCCAAGTTCGAGAAAAGAGAGCACACGAAATGAATAATGGTGATTATTATTATTATTATTATTATTATTAATTATGGAAGACAAGGAAAGATAACGGCAGAACTTTCCCATCGCCATTTATTCACATAAACATATGTGAGTATCGAAGGCTTTATTTGTTTTACCAGGAAGGACAAGGAAATCTATCTATCTCTATCTATAGCCCGACGCCCTAATCCCGCAAAGGGTGGCCACAGACAAAACGCCTCCAAGTCGCTCTGTCACCCACCATTTGACTACCCTCCCCCCAACTCACCCCCCCTCCCTCATATACCTTTCAACTCCATCCCTCCACCTTATCCTCGGTCTACCCCTCCCTCTCCCTCTCTCCACCTCACCTACATACTCCCTCTTAGTCAATCGCTCATTCTCCATTCTCTCCACATGCCCAAACCACCTCAGTGTATTTCTCCTAATCTTCTCAACCACATCCACACCCACCCCACAACGTTCCTTCACTTCTTCATTCGTCAACCTGTCCCTCCATGTCACTCCACATGCTCCTCTCAAGTAACTCATTTCCACTGCTCTCACTCTTGACGTGTTCCCCTCTTGCAAGGTCCACGCCTCGATACCATACGTCAGGGTAGGGATCACATTAGTATCATGCAGTGACTTCTTAACTTCCATACTCACCTCCCTATTTCTCATCACTGCTTTCAGTGAACCAACAACCTTCCTTCCCTGCTGTACCCTTTCACGCTCTTCATCCCCCAAAGTTCCATCCTTACTCATCACACTACCCAAGTACTTGAGTGCACTCACATTCTCCATTTCCTTACCATCCAACCTCACTGTACGTTCTGTGACTTCATTCCTCTCAAACACTATAACTTTACTTTTGTTTACATTAACTTTGAGCTTCCTCCTCCTACACACTGTCCTAAATTCATTCACCAAACCTTTCAACTCCCATTCATCTTCACTCAACAATACTGTATTATCAGCAAACAGCAACACCGGAATCTTCCAAATCTCACCCTCATTCATTAGAGACACCCCCACGTCCACTGCCCTACCTTGCACCTCCTTTACAACCCCATCCATGTATATATTAAACAGCCATGGAGACATCACACAACCCTATTTCAGTCCTACATTGAGATCAAAGAACTCAGCTCACCATCCACTCGCACCGTAGCCCTAGCTTCTTCGTACATACTCTTCACAACACACAACAATTTCCCCTCCACTCCATATATTCTTCATACCTTCCACATACCTTGCCTATCTATTCTGTCATAAGCTTTCTTCAAGTCCATGAAGGCAGCATACACTTTCTTTCTCTTCTCTAGATACTTTTTCACTAAACATCATAGAACAAATATCTGATCTACACACCCTTTTCCCTTCCTAAATCCTCCTTGTTCTTCTCCAACTAGCTCCTGTGTCATATGCCTAACCCTATCAATGAGTAGTCTACCATATATTTTACCAGTCACACTAAGAAGGCAAATACCCCTATGGTTACCACATACTTCTCTCCCCTTTTCCTTTGTATAAAGGAACAATTATACCTGATTTCCAGTCCTCTGGAACCCTTCCCTCTTCCCAAGCCAATCTACACAACTTCCATATCCACTTAACAACAATCTCCCCCCCATACCTAAGCATTTCACCACACACTCCGTCAATTCCTGGGGCCTTTCCCAACTTGATCTTCTTCATTGCTACCACTACTTCCGCCCTACTGATCTCTTCCTCCCTCCTCTCATTTCTTCTTCTCCCAGCCATTCCCCAACCACTTATACTCGCACTGCTCTCACTCTCTACATTCAACAAATCCTCAAAGTGCTCCTTCCATCTCCTCAATTACTCTCTCTTCTCCACCAACAATCTATTATTCCTATCTTTCACTCCCCTACTATTTCCTCTTTCACACTGCCTTATTTTCTTTACCTCCTTCCAAAACAATTTCTTACTTTCCCCCCATTTCATACTCAGATTCCTCCCAAACTCTTCATGCACTTTCTTCTTACTCTCCTTCACCAGTCTCTTCACCTCCCTTCTCCTGCTCACATATACCTCTCTCTTCTCTCTCTCATCTTCCCCTCTACCTCTACTCGCTAACCATTCACTATATGCCTTCTTCATTTATTCCACAGCTCGTTTCACCTCATCATTCCACCATGCTGTCCCTTGCACACCCTTGCATCTCCTCCTCACTCCACAAACCACCTCACACGCAGCGCCTATCTCTTCCGTGAATATCCTACATACATCTTCCACCCCTTCCATCTGCTCTAGCTCATACCTTCCCAATCTTTCTTCCACTGTGCTCTTATACTCTGCCATTTTCTCACTCTCTTGCAATTTCTCCACTCTTCTCACAGGAGCTGTTTTCTCCTGTCTTCCCCTCCGTCTCCTCAACCATTTCCTTTGCACCTTTACCTTGGCCATCACTATGTGATGGTCCGAGACTCCATTCCCCCACCCTCTCCACACTCTTGCATCCAACACTTGTCTTCTCATTCGCTCATCCACACACACATAGTCTATCATTGCCATTCGTTCAACAAGCTCACCATCCATCCTCCTCATGAAATAAATGAATCCAAAAATCTGTCCATGTCTAGTTCTTCCTGCAACACTGGATATAAGTCAGGACAAGGAAGCGATCGTAAATATGTTCGAGAATGAACTTGTGTCATTGTGGGAGTGTAGCACGTAGAATGACGAGAGAGAGAGAGAGAGAGAGAGAGAGGTTTCGGATGAGGGGATATATTTTGTCAGTGTTCAAGGTCATACTCCAAGTGGCTTTTGGGATTTCCTAGCACCTTTTCCCATAACGATTTATTCTGCACACTGCACCTCAATCCTTTCTCGTTGAATTGCTGCTGTAAACTGTCAGTATTAAATGATATCAATAACATAAAGGTAATATTAAGAAGCAACGTGTAAACTGTTAGTATTAAACGATTTAAAAAGCATAAAGGTAATATTAAGATGCAACATGCAAAACATTACCCAACGTAATATTTTCTAGGAAGCCTGTGCCACATTCATCATTGAAACGACCGCAGATTTGATAGCTACTTCTTGACTTTTTTTTTTTTTTAATGTAAAATAAATTTCCATGTGCTTCAAGATGGTTGGTCAGCGATATACCAATTATCAGTTAAATTAGATTACTGCATATAAAGGGAAATCTATCGATATATAATATCAACTGCCTATTAGAATTGGGGTCCAATCTCTCCATCTGGTTTCATGAAAAAAGACGCACTGAACGGCAAGCATCCACATATTTTTTTCCCTTGTATTTCTTATAATTTTGTATATAATTACAGTTTTATATCGACGTCATTAAGGCTTGGTACCACATCCTCCCAAGGGACTTATGATGTAAATTACGCATTAACAGTCGCTTATATGTTGTTTATATCCTTTTATCTTGGACAAAGTTTGTATGAATAACACACAAGATATTGAAGGGCAGTGTGCAGAATGAATAGGAAGGAGACGGTACGAAGCCTGCCATGCCTTGGGTATTATCAGTCATGTGGATATTATCATTTATTACACAGTTATACAGGGTGGTCCATATATTGCGCTCCATTTGAAATTCGCCTGGTAATATATGTAATGGAAAAGCGTTGTATATGGACCGCCCTAGCTGTCAGAAGTAATGGCAAATATTTAGCTGAGTACGACTGATTCCGATGCATGTGTGTTTTGTTTGTGAGGCCGTCCTTGATTGAAGAAAATGGCAGAAATCATTTTAGGCTTAATATATTAACAGTGGAAATCTTCATACCTTCAATGACGCTGTATTTTAAATAAGGTTACATTTCGTGGTTTCTGCGTATCCATCCTTGTTTTCGGTTTTGATTTTTAAGTTGATAATTGAGCGGTGTTAACTGGAAGGATAAAGGAGACTTCTTTTGTCATTGTTCATTGTAGAGAAATAAACCTGAGTCATAGTTCTTTAAACTTTATTGCCACAGATTTTCGTCTCTTTGAAGCAGACGTCACGTAACTCGGCAATAAAAGAAAATGCAACAGTTCTTCATAAATTTATTATTATTATTTTATTATTATTATTATTAACTATGGAAAAGGAAAGTTCACGGGAGAACTCTTCCATTTTATTCATACAATTGTAAACATCCCAGGTTTATATATTTGTTTTACCAGGAAGGACAAGGAAATTAGTCCAAAAATCTTTCCATGTTTAGTTCTGCCTGGAACACTGGATATAAGTCAGGACAAAGAAGCGATCGTGAATGTGTTCGAGAATGAACTTGTGTCATTGTGGGTGTGTAGCACATAGCATGACGAGAGAGAGAGGGAGAAAGAGAGTCAATGCTATATGTCGCCTACATGCTGTACTCACTGGCAGCTGCGGGTCATATTATAAGTGACTCTGGGGATTTCGTAGCATCCCTTGCTTATCGATTTGTTCTTCACATTGCACCCCAATACCTCCCCATTAAGCTGCTGATGTAAACTAGGTCGATATAAAAACATTTAAGTAACATGAACATGCAGAATTTTTTGTAGTGGAAGACTTATTAGGAAGCCTTTTATGCCACATTACCAGTGCAGGGAAAGTCTTAAAAATTAAAGCTCTTTCAGTCTAACAAATTAAATTCTTTTTTAGGTTTCTGTACGAAAGTTAGTCCATATGAGGTAATTAAACAAATCTACTGCGCCCTAAAAGGTAAATATGTAGTACGTGGGAACAATTTCTCGTTTCATTCAACCTACTCTGGTTTCATCACACACACACACACACACAAACACACACTGAAAGACAGTTATCCATATTTCTCCCTGTATTCACCAGTTTTCACAAATAACTTCATTATGGTTGTTAATATCGATTGATAATAGCGATGGAATTGAAGGCTTCGTACTACATTCTCCCTAGCAACTTATTTTGCAATTTACACTTTAACATTGGCTTATATGTTGTTTATGTCCTTTTACTATCGACAGTTTTCTATGAATAACACAGATGATATTGAAAGGTAGTTGCAGTATGAATGGGAAGGCGGTACGAAGCCTGCCATGCCTTGGGTATTATCAGTCATTTGGATATTATCATTCATAGCCCAGTTACACAGGGTGGTCCATAAATAGCGCTTCATTTGAAACACCCGGTAGTATCTTATATGTTATGGAAAAGGCTCAATCTGCTGGTGTGGGCGTGGGTATGGCAGAGGGAGTAAATAATTAACAAATGATACAGCATAGATACTGAACGGTGACTAAGTCGTCTCCGCAGCAGATGAGAAATATTCCGTCGGAGTGGAAGAGGAGGGTTATATATGGACCACCCTTTATATTAAAACAAATATTCGACTGTGAATGATTAAGGTGCTTGTGTGCCTTGTTTATGAATCCGTCCTAGAGGGGAAGAGTCTGTGATTACTTTATGTAATGAAATAGCCATGCAAAGTTCCCCACCTTAGAACGCAGTCATATGATATAAGTAACTCTGTATCATTATTTTTAAATAGTTTTCTTGTTTTCATCTTTAATTTTTTAAGTTGATGATATTAACCGAGTAGGTGTTTAAGGAAGGACGTGAAAAGTGTTTATCTTATTGTCTATAATTTTACAGAGATAATCCTCCATCATTAATCTTTCACCCTAATTTGATCCAGATTTTCATTCCTTTGCAGCTTACTGTATTTCACGTAACTCAATGATGGAATGAAATGGTGCGGTTCGTCATCCTTTCCCTAGTCCTTCTTCGTGACTAGCACCATATTATAGTGTTAATTTATTGCTACAACTCAGCACTGAAGGTGGAGAGATGACAGTTTTAGGCCAAGTTAAAGACAGTATACGAGAGGAAACATCGTAGGTTCATTTATCTTATTTTAACAGTTGGCAGGACAGGAAAGACGACAGAATTTATCTATGTTCATTTCTTCATACAAACACATAACAAGCATCGTAGGTTTATATATTTGTTTTACCAGGAAGGACACGGAAATTAGTTCAAAAATCTGTCCATGTCTAGTTCTTCCTGCAACACTGGATATAAGTCAGGACAAGGAAGCGATCGTATGTTCGGGAATGATCATGTGTCATTGAGAGAGAGAGGTCAGTGCTTTATGTCACCTACATGCTGTACTCTATGGGCTGCAGGTCATATTTTAAGTGGCTCTGGGGATTTCGTAGCATCTCTTGCTTATCGGTTTGTTCTTTACATTGCACCTCAATACCTCCCCATTAAGCTGCTGATGTAAACTAGGTCGATATAAAAACATTTATGTAACATTAACATGCAGAATTTTTTGTAGTGGAAGACTTATTAGGAAGCCTTTTATGCCACATTACCAGTGAAGGAAAAGTCTTAAAAATTAAAGCTCTTTCAGTCTTACAAATTAAATTCTTTTTTAGGTTTCTGAACTGTAGATATTCATTCATTCATTCAACGATTTCCCCTTCTATATAGAGGGGGCCGGGCCTTATTTTAGCCCAGTCGGTGTGCATCTGTGTAGTGGTGTATGGGCTGATTAAAAAAAAGAGTAAGTGGGGAGGACAGGACCTGGGGAATGCCCAGCACACACGTCCTGTCTCCTGACTGGCTTTGTGGTGTGTGTGTACTGTAGATAGTCCATATGAGGTTATTAAACAAATTTACTGCTCCCTAAGAGGTAAATATGTAGTACGTGGGAACAATTTCTCGTTTCATTCAACCTACTCTGGTTTCATCACACACACACACTGAAAGACAGTTATCCATATTTCTCTCTGTATTTACCAGTTTTCATAAATAACTTCATTATGGTTGTTAATATCGATTGATAATAGCGATGGAATTGAAGGCTTCGTACTACATTCTTCCTAGCAACTTATTTAGCAATTTACACTTTAACATTGGCGTATATGTTGTTTATGTCCTTTTACTATTGACAATTTTCTATGAATAACACAGATGATGATATTGAAAGGTAGCTGCAGTATGAATGGGAAGGCGGTACGAAGCCTGCCATGCCTTGGGTATTATCAGTCATGTGGATATTATCATTCATAGCCCAGTCATACAGGGTGGTCCATAAATAGCGCTCCATTTGAAACACCCGTTAGTATCTTATATGTTATGGAAAAGGCTCAATCTGCTGGTTTGGGCGTGGGTGTGGCAGAGGGAGTAACAAATAACAAATGATGCAGCATAGATACTGAACGGTGACTAAGTCGTCTCCGCAGCAGATGAGAAATATTCCGTCGGAGTGGAAGAGGAGGGTTATATATGGACCACCCTGTATATTAAAACAAATATTCGACTGTGAATGATTAAGGTGCTTGTGTGCCTTGTTTATGAATCCGTCCTAGAGGGAAATAATCTGTGATTACTTTATGTAATGAAATAGCCATGCAAAGTTCCCCACCTTCAAGAACGCAGTTGTACGATATAAGTAACTCTGTATCATTATTTTAAAATAGTGTCTTGTCTTCATCTTTAAATTTTTAAGTCAGTGATGTTAACCTAGCAGGTGTTTAAGGAAGGATGTGACAATAGTGTTTATTTTATTGTCTATAATTTTATAGAGATAATCCTCCATCATTAATCTTTCACCCTAATTTGATCCAGATTTTCATTGCAGCTTACTGTATTTCACGTAACTCAATGATGTAATGAAATGGTGCGGTTCGTCATCCTTTCCCTAGTCCTTCTTCGTGACTAGCACCATATTATAGTGTTAATTTATTGCTACAACTCAGCACTGAAGGTGGAGAGATGACAGTTTTAGGCCAAGTTAAAGACAGTATACGAGAGGAAACATCGTAGGTTCATTTATCTTATTTTAACAGTTGGCAGGACAGGAAAGACGACAGAATTTATCCATGTTCATTTCTTCATACAAACACATAACAAGCATCGTAGGTTTATATATTTGTTTTACCAGGAAGGACAAGGAAATGAGTCCAAAAATCTGTCCATGTCTAGTTCTTCCTGCAACACTGGATATAAGTCAGGACAAGGAAGCGATCGTATGTTCGGGAATGATCATGTGTCATTGAGAGAGAGAGAGAGAGAGAGAGAGAGAGGACAGTGCTTTGTCACCTACATGATGTACTCAATGGGCTGCAGGTCATATTTTAAGTGGCTCTGAGGATTTCGTAGCATCTCTTCCTTATCGATTTGTTCCTCACATTGCACCTCAGTACCTGCTCATTAAGCTGCTGATGTAAACTAGGTCGATATAAGAACGTTTAAGTAACATTAACATGCGAATTTTTGGTAGTGCAAGACTTGCTAGGAAGCCTTTTATGCCGCATTACCAGTGCAGGGAAAGTCTTAAATATTAAATTCCTTAGTGGGCTTTTGTACTGTAGACAGTGTATATAAGGTCATTAAACATATATGTAAAGGTGTATGGTATGTAGGACGACTGCAGGGCCTTGATAGCAGGCTGTGAAGCCTATGCCCTGAGTCGGATATATATATATATATACTGCGCCCTGAAAAGTAAATATGTAGTACGTGGGAACAGTTTGTCATTTCATTCAACCTACTATGGTTTCATCACACACACACACACACACACACACACACACACACACACACACACTGAAAGACAATTATCCATATTTCTCCCTGTATTTACTGGTTTTGACAAATAACTTTATTATGGTTGTTAATATCGATATGGTTGATAATATGGAATGAATTGAAGGCTTCGTACTACATTCTTCCTAGCAACTTATTTTAAAGTTTACGCTTTAACATTGGCTTATATGTTGTTTATGTCCTTTTATTGGGGACAAAGTCTGTATGAATAACACACAAGATGATATTGAAGGGTAGTGTGCAGAATGAATAGGAAGGAGGCGGTACGAAGTTGGCCATGCCTTGGATATTATCAGTCATGTCGATATTATCATTCATAGGCCAGTTATACAGGGTGGTCCATAAATAGCGCTGCATTTGAAACTCACATAGTAGTATCTTATATGTTATGGAAAAGGCTCAGTCTGCTGGTGTGGGCGTGGGTGTGGCAGTGGGAGTAAAAAATGAACAAATGATGCAGCATAGATACTGATGAACGGTGACCAAGTCGTCCCTGCAGCAGATGAGAAATATTCCGTCGGAGTGGAAGAGGAGGGTTATATATGGACCACCCTGTATATTAAAACAAATATTCGACTATGAATGATTAAGGTGCTTGTGTGCCTTGTTTATGAATCCGTCCTACAGGGAAGGAATCTGCGAATATTTTATGTAATGAAATAGCCATGCAAAGTTCCACACCTTCACGAACGCTGTCTTACAATATAAGTAACTATATTTCGCATCCATGTCTTTCATTACAATCATAATACTCATATTTTTAAGAATTTATTTTCAGCTGATTAGTTGGTTAAGGAAGGGTAAGCGAATGGGAATGGAAAGTGTTACCTTTATTGTTGTTTCTACAGAGATAATCCTGAATCTTTCACCTCAATTTGATCCAGATTTTCGTTCCTTTGCAGCTTATTTCACGTAACTCAGTGATGGAATGAATTGGTGCGGTTCATCATCCTTTCCCTTGTCCTTCTTCGTGACCAGCACCATATTATAGTGTTAATTTATTGCTACAACTCGGCACTGAAGGTGGAGAGATGACAGTTTTAGGCCAAGTTAAAAACAGTATACGAGAGGAAACGTCGTAGGTTCATTTATCTTATTTCAACAGTTGGCAGGACAGGAAAGACGACAGAATTTATCCATGTTCATTTCTTCATACAAACACATAACAAGCATCGTAGGTTTATATATTTGTTTTACCAGGAAGGACAAGGAAATGAGTACAAAAATCTGTCCATGTCTAGTTCTTCCTGCAACACTGGATATAAGTCAGGACAAGGAAGCGATCGTATGTTCGGGAATGATCATGTGTCATTGAGAGAGAGAGAGAGAGAGAGAGAGAGAGAGAGAGGACAGTGCTTTATGTCACCTACATGATGTACTCAATGGGCTGCAGGTCATATTTTAAGTGGCTCTGGGGATTTCGTAGCACCTCTTCCTTATCGATTTGTTCCTCACATGCACCTCAGTACCTGCTCATTAAGCTGCTGATGTAAACTAGGTCGATATAAGAACGTTTAAGTAACATTAACATGCAGAATTTTTGGTAGTGCAAGACTTGCTAGGAAGCCTTTTATGCCGCATTACCAGTGCAGGGAAAGTCTTAAATATTAAATTCCTTTGTGGGCTTTTGTACTGTAGACAGTGTATATAAGGTTATTAAACAAACATGTAAAGGTGTATGGTATGTAGGACGACTGCTGGGCCTTGATAGCAGGCTGTGAAGCCTATGCCCTGAGTCGGACACATAAAAAAAACAAAAAACAAAAAACAAATATACTGCGCCCTGAAAGGTAAATATGTAGTACGTGGGAACAGTGTCATTTCATTCAACCTACTATGGTTTCATCACACACACACACACACACACACACACACACACAATGAAAGACAATTATCCATATTTCTCCCTGTATTTACTGGTTTTGACAAATAACTTTATTATGGTTGTTAATATCGATATGGTTGATAATATGGAATGAATTGAAGGCTTCGTACTACATTCTTCCTAGCAACTTATTTTAAAGTTTACGCTTTAACATTGGCTTATATGTTGTTTATGTCCTTTTATTGGGGACAAAGTCTGTATGAATAACACACAAGATGATATTGAAGGGTAGTGTGCAGAATGAATAGGAAGGAGGCGGTACGAAGTTGGCCATGCCTTGGATATTATCAGTCATGTCGATATTATCATTCATAGGCCAGTTATACAGGGTGGTCCATAAATAGCGCTGCATTTGAAACACATAGTAGTATCTTATATGTTATGGAAAAGGCTCAGTCTGCTGGTGTGGGCGTGGGTGTCGCAGTGGGAGTGAAAAATGAACATATGATGCAGCACAGATACTGAACGGTGACCAAGCCGTCTCCGCAGCAGATGAGACATATATCGTCTGAGTGGAAGAGGAGGGTTATATATGGACCACCCTGTATATTAAAGTTTTGACAAATATTCGACTATAAATGATTATGGTGCTTGTGTGCCGTGTTTATGAACCCGTCATAGAGGGAAGGAATCAATTATTATTTTATGGAATAAAATAGCCATCCAAAGTTCTACACCTTCAAAAACGCAGTCATACAGTATAAGTAACAATATTTCATTGCCATAATCACTGTCTTCCCAGACTATTCTCATATTTTTAAGAAACTATTATCAGCCGATTAGTTGAGTAAAGAAGGGTTCTAAAAGGGGAATGGAAAGTGTTCATTCTACTGTTGCTCGTTCTACAGAGATAATCCTGAATCATGAATCTTTCACCCCAATTTGATCCAGATTTTCGTTCCTTTGCGGCTTATTTCACGTAACTCAAATAATGGAATGAAATGGTGCGGTTCATCATCCTTTCCCTAGTCCTTCTTTGTGACTAGCACCATATTATAGGGTTAATTTGTTGCTACAACTCAGCACTGAAGGTGGAGAGATGACAGTTTTAGGCCAAGTTAAAGACAGTATGCGAGAGGAAACATCGTAGGTTCATTTATCTTATTTTAACAGTTGGCAGGACAGGAAAGACGACAGAATTTATCCACGTTCATTTCTTCATACAAACACATAACAAGCATCGTAGGTTTATATATTTGTTTTACCAGGAAGGACAAGGAAATGAATCCAAAAATCTTTCCATGTCTAGTTCTTCCTGCAACACTGGATATAAGTCAGGACAAGGAAGCGATCGAAAGTATGTTCGAGAATGAACTTGTGTCATTGTGGGAGTGTAGCCCATAGCATGGAGAGAGAGAGAGAGAGATAGCAAGTCCTTATGATGGAATATATTGTCAGTGTTGAGGGTCGTATTCCAAGTGGCTTTGGAGATTTCGTAGCACCTACTCCTTAGCGATTTATTCTACACATCGCACGTCAATCCTTTCTAGTTGAGCTGTTGAGGTAAGGTGTGTTGATGCTTAAACGATGTAGGTAGCATACAAGCAATGTTAAGATGTAACATGCGATTATTACGCAAAGCAAGATTTACTAGAAGGCCTTCTATACCACATTCGGTATGGTCTGAGGTTCGACATCAAGTTTATACATTATTATGCTTGTTTTCTGATGTATGCGAAAAATAAAAGCAAGATGTGCGATGTCATATGGCGATCTGTTGTTGTCAGATATTTAAACAAGATTACTGCAATACAAAAGGGAAATATATCGCTACGCTATATCGATTTTTCTTACGCAAATTAGGCTCATATCTTTCTGTGTAATAGTTTCGAGAATCAAACAAATACACAGAACGACAATTATCCATATTTTTTCATACATTTGTCACAGTTTTCATATATAACTACAGGTTGATAATATGGAAGGCATTGGAGGCTTGGTGCCACATCCTCCCTAGGGACTTGTGATGCAAAATACGCTTTAACATTTGCTTACTGTATATGCTGTTTATGTCCTTTTATTGTGGACAAAGTTTGTATGAATAGCACAGATGATAATGAAGGGCAGTGTGCAGAATGAATAGGAAGTAGGTGGTACGAAGCCTGCCATGCCTTGGGTATTATCAATCATGTGGATATTATGATTCATAGCCCAGTTATACAGGGTGGTCCATAAATAGCGCTCCATTTGAAACACCTGGTATTATCTTATATGTTATGGAAACAACTCAGTCTGCTGGTGTGGGCGTGGGTGTGGCAGTGGGAGTAAATATTGAACAAATGATGCATCATAGATACTAAACGGTGACGAAGTCGTCTCCGCGGCAGATGAGATATATTCAGTCGGAGTGGAAGAGGAGAGTTATATATGAACAACCCTGTATATTAAGGCTTTGACAAATATTCGACTATGAATGATTATGGTGCTTATGTGCCGTGTTTATGAACCCGTCCTAGAGAGAAGGAATCTGGAAATGTTTTATGTAATGAAATAGCCATGCAGAGTTCAACACCTTCTACAACGCAGTCGTACAATATAAGTAACTACATTTCGTTTCCATGTTCATCATCACAATGATAAAATTTTTATTTTTAAGAATTTATTATTAGCCGATTAGTTGGATGAGGGAAGGGGAATGCTTATTACCTTAATTGTTGCTGTTTCTACAGAGAAAATCCTGAATCATGAATCTTTCTCCCTAATTTGATTCACATTTTCGTTCCTTTGCAGCTTATTTCACGTAACTCATTGATGGAATGAAATGGTGCGGTTCGTCATCCTTTCCCTAGTCCTTCTTTGTGACTAGCACCATATTATGGTGTTAATTTATTGCTACAACTCAGCACTGAAGGTGGAGAGATGACAGTTTTAGGCCAAGTTAAAGACAGTATACGAAAGGAAACATCGTAGGTTCATTGATCCTATTATAACAGTTTGTAGGACAGGAAAGACGACGGAATTTATCCATGTTCATTTCTTCATACAAACACATAACAAGCATCATAGGTTTATATATTTGTTTTACCAGGAAGTACAAGGAAATGAGTCCAAAAATCTTTCCATGTCTAGTTCTTCCTGCAACATTGGATATAAGTCAGGACAAGGAAGCGATCGTGAGTATGTTCGAGAATGAAATTGCGTTATTCATGGAGTCTAACTCGTAACATGAGAGAAAGAGAGAGAGAGAGGTCATTGGCATGCCTATTAAGTCCATATGCTTTATTTTCTCAGAGCTGATGGTTGTATTGTGAGTGGCTTCGGGGATTTCGTCGCAGGCTTTTCTTAATTTTTTATTCTACACATTGCACTTCATTTCTCGTGAGCTGATGAAAAGGCAATATTAAGACGTAACATGCAAAAAATTACCCATGATTTTCGAGGAAGTCTTCTGTACCTTATTCAATACGGTCTGAGATTCGACAACAGATTTACTAACTACTTAATGATATCTAATTAATTATGCAAGAAGTAAAAAGGAATCAATCAATATCACCAGTTGCCAATTTTTAGAACTTGATTCCTCCAGTGCATAAGGATATATATCGCTACACTATATTGACTGTCTTACACAAATTGGGCTCATCTATCCATCTGATACGGGTTCGAGAATAAAACAGTGAACGACATTTATCCACATTTGTTTATACATTTGTCACAGTTTTCATATATAACTACAGGTTGATAATATGGAAGGCATTGGAGGCTTGGTACCACAACCTCCCTAGGGACTTATGATGCAAATTACGCTTTAACATTTGCTAATATGCTGTTTATGTCCTTTTATTGTGGACAAAGTCTGTATGAATAACACAGAAAATTATATTGAAGGGCAGTGTGCAAAATGAATAGGAAGGAGGCGGTATGAAGCCTGCCATGCCTTGGGTATTATCAGTCATGTGGATATTATCATTTATTAACCTGTTACACAGGGTGGTCCATAAATAGCACTGCATTTGAAATACCTGGTAGTACCCTATATGTTATGGAAAATGTTTAGTCTGCTGGTGTGGGCGTGGGTGTGGCAGTGGGAGTAAAAAATGAACAAATCATGGAGCATAGATACTGAACGGTGACAAAGTCGTCCCCGCAGCAGATGAGATGTATTCCGTCGGAGTGGAAGAGGAGGGGTATATATGGACCACCCTGTATATTAAAGTTTTGAAAAATATTCGAGTATGAATGATTATGGTGCTTGTGTGCCGTGTTTATGAACCCGTCCTGAGGGAAGGAGTCTGCGATTATTTTATATAATGAAATAGCCATACAAAGTTCCCTACCTTCAAGAGCGCAGTCATTGAATATAAGTAACTCTTTATCATTGTTTTTAGGCTCATCAGTTTTATTATTATATTTTTAAACCTATAGTGTTGGCGGAGTAGATAATTTAGGAAGGACGTGACGACGGTGTTTATTACACTGTCTATAAGTTTAGAGATAATCCAGAATCATCAATCTTTCACCTTAATTTCTTTCAGATTTTCATTCCTTTGCCGCTTATTTCACGTAATTAACTGATGGAATGAAATGGTGCGGTTCATCATCCTTTCCGTAGTCCTTCTTCGTGACTAGCACCATATTATAGTGTTAATTTATTGCTGCAACTCAGCACTAAAGGTGGAGGGATGACAGTTTTACGCCAAGTTAAAGACAGTATACGAAAGGAAACATCGTAGGTTCATTTATCTTATTTTAACAGTTGGCAGGACAGGAAAGACGACAGAATTTATCCATGTTCATTTCTTCATACAAACACATAACAAGCATCGTAGGTTTATATATTTGTTTTACCAGGAAGGACAAGGAAATAAGTCCAAAAATCTGTCCATGTCTAGTTCTTCCTGCAACACTGGATATAAGTCAGGACAAGGAAGCGATCGTAAATGTTCGAGAATGAACTTGTGTCATTGTGGGAGTGTAGCACGTAGCATGACGAGAGAGAGAGAGAGAGAGAGAGAGGGGGGTCAATGCTTTACGACACCTTCATACTGTACTCACTGTGGGCTGCGGGTCGAATTTTAAGTGGCTCTGGGGATTTCGTAACACCTCTTCCTCAGTGGTTTGTTCTGCACATTGCACATCAATACCTGCTCATTAAGTTGCTGATGTAAACTAGGTCGATATAAGAACGTTTAAGTAACATTAACATGCAGAATTTTTTGTAGTGAAAGACTTGGTAGGAAGCCTTTTATGCCGCATGGCCAGTGCAGGGAAAGTGTTAAATATTAAATTCCTTTGTGGGTTTTTGTACTACAAACAGTGTATATAAGGTAATTAAATCTACTGCTCCCTAAAAGGTAAATATGTAGTACGTGGGAACAGTTAGTCATTTCATTCAGCCTACTATGGTTTCATCACACACACACACACACACACACACACACACACACACACACACACAGTTATCCATATTTGTTCCTGTGTTTACCAGTTTTTACATATAACTTCATTATGGTTGTTAATATCGATGTGGTTGAAAATATCGAAGGAATTGAAGGCTTCGTACTACATTCTTCCTAGCAACTTATTTTACAGTTTACGCTTTAACATTGACTTATATGTTGTTTATGCCCTATTATTGTGGACAAAGTTTGTATGAATAACACACAAGATGATATTGAAGGGTAGTGTGCAGAATGAATAGGAAGGAGGCGGTACGAAGCCTGCCATGCCTTGGGTATTATCAGTCATGTGGATATTATCATTTATTACCAAGTTACACAGGGCGGTCCATAAATAGCGCTCCATTTGAAACTCACCTGGTAGTATCTTATATGTCGTGGAAAAGGCTCAGTCTGCTGGTGTGGGCGTGGGTGTGGCAGTGGGCGTAGAAATGAACAAATGATGCAACATAAATACTGAACTGTGACTAAGTCGTCCCCGCAGCAGATGAGAAATATTTCGTTGGAGTGGAAGAGGAGGGTTATATATTGACCACCCTGTATATTAAAGTTTTGACAAATATTCGACTACGAATGATTATGGTGCTTGTGTGCCGTGTTTATGAACCCGTCCTAGAGGGAAGGAGTCTGCGATTATTTTATATAATAAAATAGCCATACAAAGTTCTATACCTTCAAAAACGCTGTCATATAATATAAGTAACTCTTTATCATTATTTTTATTTAGGCTCATCAGTTTTATTATTATATTTTTAAACCTATAGTGTTGGCGGAGTAGATAATTTAGGAAGGACGTGACGACGGTGTTTATTACACTGTCTGTAAGTTTAGAGATAATCCAGAATCATCAATCTTTCACCTTAATTTCTTTCAGATATTCATTCCTTTGCCGCTTATTTCACGTAATTAACTGATGGAATGAAATGGTGCGGTTCATCATCCTTTCCGTAGTCCTTCTTCGTGACTAGCACCATATTATAGTGTTAATTTATTGCTGCAACTCAGCACTAAAGGTGGAGGGATGACAGTTTTACGCCAAGTTAAAGACAGTATACGAAAGGAAACATCGTAGGTTCATTTATCTTATTTTAACAGTTGGCAGGACAGGAAAGACGACAGAATTTATCCATGTTCATTTCTTCATACAAACACATAACAAGCATCGTAGGTGTATATATTTGTTTTACCAGGAAGGACAAGGAAGTAAGTCCAAAAATCTGTCCATGTCTAGTTCTTCCTGCAACACTGGATATAAGTCAGGACAAGGAAGCGATCGTAAATGTTCGAGAATGAACTTGTGTCATTGTGGGAGTGTAGCACGTAGCATGACGAGAGAGAGAGAGAGAGAGGTCAATGCTTTACGACACCTTCATACTGTACTCACTGTGGGCTGCGGGTCGAATTTTAAGTGGCTCTGGGGATTTCGTAACACCTCTTCCTCAGTGGTTTGTTCTGCACATTGCACATCAATACCTGCTCATTAAGTTGCTGATGTAAACTAGGTCGATATAAGAACGTTTAAGTAACATTAACATGCAGAATTTTTTGTAGTGAAAGACTTGGTAGGAAGCCTTTTATGCTGCATGGCCAGTGCAGGGAAAGTGTTAAATATTAAATTCCTTTGTGGGTTTTTGTACTACAAACAGTGTATATAAGGTAATTAAATCTACTGCTCCCTAAAAGGTAAATATGTAGTACGTGGGAACAGTTAGTCATTTCATTCAGCCTACTATGGTTTCATCACACACACACACACACACACACAGTTATCCATATTTGTTCCTGTGTTTACCAGTTTTTACATATAACTTCATTATGGTTGTTAATATCGATGTGGTTGAAAATATCGAAGGAATTGAAGGCTTCGTACTACATTCTTCCTAGCAACTTATTTTACAGTTTACGCTTTAACGTTGACTTATATGTTGTTTATGCCCTATTATTGTGGACAAAGTTTGTATGAATAATACACAAGATGATATTGAAGGGTAGTGTGCAGAATGAATAGGAAGGAGGCGGTACGAAGCCTGCCATGCCTTGGGTATTATCAGTCATGTGGATATTATCATTTATAGCCCAGTTATACAGGGTGGTCCAAAAACAGCGCTCCCTTTGCAACTCACCTAGTAGTATCTTATATGTTAAGGAAAATTCTTAGTCACCTGGTGTGGCCGTGGGTGTCTCAGTGGGATTAAAAGATGAACAAATGATGCAGCATAGATACTGAACGGTGACTAAGTCGTCCCTGCAGCAGATGAGAACTATTCCGTCGGAGTGGAAGAGGAGGGTTATATATGGACCACCCTGTATATTAAAACTTTGACAAATATTCGACTATGAATGTTTATGGTGCTTGTGTGCCATGTTTATGAACCCGTCCTAGAGGGAAAGAGTCTGTGATTATTTTATGGAATGAAATAGCCATGCAAAGCTCCCCACCTTCAAGAACGCAGTCATAGAATATAAGTAACTCTGTATCATTATTTTTTTCATTGGGTTATCTCCACCGTTCAAGTTTTAAGTCAATGATGTTAACCGAGTAGATGTTTAAGGAAGGACGTGAAAAAGTGTTTTTTTTATTGTCAATAATTTTACAGAGATAATAGTCCATCACGAATCTTTCACCTTAATTTGGCCCAAATTTTCGTTCCTTTGTAGCTTATTTAACGTACCTCAGTGATGGAATGAAATGGTGCGGTTCATCATCCTTTCCCCAGTCCTTCTTCGTGACTAGCACCATATTATAGTGTTAATTTATTACTACAACTCGGCCCTGAAGGTGGAGAGATGACAGTTTTACGCCAAGTTATAGACAGTATACGAGAGGAAACATCGTAGGTTCATTTATCTTATTTTAACAGTTGGCAGGACAGGAAAGACGACTGAATTTATCCATGTTCATTTCTTCATACAAACACATAACAAGCATCGTAGGTGTATATATTTGTTTTACCAGGAAGGACAAGGAAGTAAGTCCAAAAATCTGTCCATGTCTAGTTCTTCCTGCAACACTGGATATAAGTCAGGACAAGGAAGCGATCGTAAATGTTCGAGAATGAACTTGTGTCATTGTGGGAGTGTAGCACGTAGCATGACGAGAGAGAGAGAGAGAGAGGTCAATGCTTTACGACACCTTCATACTGTACTCACTGTGGGCTGCGGGTCGAATTTTAAGTGGCTCTGGGGATTTCGTAACACCTCTTCCTCAGTGGTTTGTTCTGCACATTGCACATCAATACCTGCTCATTAAGTTGCTGATGTAAACTAGGTCGATATAAGAACGTTTAAGTAACATTAACATGCAGAATTTTTTGTAGTGAAAGACTTGGTAGGAAGCCTTTTATGCTGCATGGCCAGTGCAGGGAAAGTGTTAAATATTAAATTCCTTTGTGGGTTTTTGTACTAAAACAGTGAATCAATCAATATCACCAGTTGCCACATTAGAATCTTGATTCCTCCAGTGCATAAGGTAAATATGTAGCACGTGGGAACAGTTAGTCATTTCATTCAGCCTACTATGGTTTCATCACACACACACACACACACACACACAGTTATCCATATTTGTTCCTGTGTTTACCAGTTTTTACATATAACTTCATTATGGTTGTTAATATCGATGTGGTTGAAAATATCGAAGGAATTGAAGGCTTCGTACTACATTCTTCCTAGCAACTTATTTTACAGTTTACGCTTTAACGTTGACTTATATGTTGTTTATGCCCTATTATTGTGGACAAAGTTTGTATGAATAATACACAAGATGATATTGAAGGGTAGTGTGCAGAATGAATAGGAAGGAGGCGGTACGAAGCCTGCCATGCCTTGGGTATTATCAGTCATGTGGATATTATCATTTATAGCCCAGTTATACAGGGTGGTCCAAAAACAGCGCTCCCTTTGCAACTCACCTAGTAGTATCTTATATGTTAAGGAAAATTCTTAGTCACCTGGTGTGGCCGTGGGTGTCTCAGTGGGATTAAAAGATGAACAAATGATGCAGCATAGATATTGAACGGTGACTAAGTCGTCCCTGCAGCAGATGAGAACTATTCCGTCGGAGTGGAAGAGGAGGGTTATATATGGACCACCCTGTATATTAAAACTTTGACAAATATTCGACTATGAATGTTTATGGTGCTTGTGTGCCATGTTTATGAACCCGTCCTAGAGGGAAAGAGTCTGTGATTATTTTATGGAATGAAATAGCCATGCAAAGCTCCCCACCTTCAAGAACGCAGTCATAGAATATAAGTAACTCTGTATCATTATTTTTTTCATTGGGTTATCTCCACCGTTCAAGTTTTAAGTCAATGATGTTAACCGAGTAGATGTTTAAGGAAGGACGTGAAAAAGTGTTTTTTTTATTGTCAATAATTTTACAGAGATAATAGTCCATCACGAATCTTTCACCTTAATTTGGCCCAAATTTTCGTTCCTTTGTAGCTTATTTAACGTACCTCAGTGATGGAATGAAATGGTGCGGTTCATCATCCTTTCCCCAGTCCTTCTTCGTGACTAGCACCATATTATAGTGTTAATTTATTACTACAACTCGGCCCTGAAGGTGGAGAGATGACAGTTTTACGCCAAGTTATAGACAGTATACGAGAGGAAACATCGTAGGTTCATTTATCTTATTTTAACAGTTGGCAGGACAGGAAAGACGACTGAATTTATCCATGTTCATTTCTTCATACAAACACATAACAAGCATCGTAGGTGTATATATTTGTTTTACCAGGAAGGACAAGGAAGTAAGTCCAAAAATCTGTCCATGTCTAGTTCTTCCTGCAACACTGGATATAAGTCAGGACAAGGAAGCGATCGTAAATGTTCGAGAATGAACTTGTGTCATTGTGGGAGTGTAGCACGTAGCATGACGAGAGAGAGAGAGAGAGAGAGAGAGAGAGAGAGAGAGGTCAATGCTTTACGACACCTTCATACTGTACTCACTGTGGGCTGCGGGTCGAATTTTAAGTGGCTCTGGGGATTTCGTAACACCTCTTCCTCAGTGGTTTGTTCTGCACATTGCACATCAATACCTGCTCATTAAGTTGCTGATGTAAACTAGGTCGATATAAGAACGTTTAAGTAACATTAACATGCAGAATTTTTTGTAGTGAAAGACTTGGTAGGAAGCCTTTTATGCTGCATGGCCAGTGCAGGGAAAGTGTTAAATATTAAATTCCTTTGTGGGTTTTTGTACTACAAACAGTGTATATAAGGTAATTAAATCTACTGCTCCCTAAAAGGTAAATATGTAGCACGTGGGAACAGTTAGTCATTTCATTCAGCCTACTATGGTTTCATCACACACACACACACACACACACACACACACACACACAGTTATCCATATTTGTTCCTGTGTTTACCAGTTTTTACATATAACTTCATTATGGTTGTTAATATCGATGTGGTTGAAAATATCGAAGGAATTGAAGGCTTCGTACTACATTCTTCCTAGCAACTTATTTTACAGTTTACGCTTTAACGTTGACTTATATGTTGTTTATGCCCTATTATTGTGGACAAAGTTTGTATGAATAATACACAAGATGATATTGAAGGGTAGTGTGCAGAATGAATAGGAAGGAGGCGGTACGAAGCCTGCCATGCCTTGGGTATTATCAGTCATGTGGATATTATCATTTATAGCCCAGTTATACAGGGTGGTCCAAAAACAGCGCTCCCTTTGCAACTCACCTAGTAGTATCTTATATGTTAAGGAAAATTCTTAGTCACCTGGTGTGGCCGTGGGTGTCTCAGTGGGATTAAAAGATGAACAAATGATGCAGCATAGATACTGAACGGTGACTAAGTCGTCCCTGCAGCAGATGAGAACTATTCCGTCGGAGTGGAAGAGGAGGGTTATATATGGACCACCCTGTATATTAAAACTTTGACAAATATTCGACTATGAATGTTTATGGTGCTTGTGTGCCATGTTTATGAACCCGTCCTAGAGGGAAAGAGTCTGTGATTATTTTATGGAATGAAATAGCCATGCAAAGCTCCCCACCTTCAAGAACGCAGTCATAGAATATAAGTAACTCTGTATCATTATTTTATTCATTGGGTTATCAGTTCCACCGTTCAAGTTTTAAGTCAATGATGTTAACCGAGTAGATGTTTAAGGAAGGACGTGAAAAAGTGTTTTTTTTATTGTCAATAATTTTACAGAGATAATAGTCCATCACGAATCTTTCACCTTAATTTGGCCCAAATTTTCGTTCCTTTGTAGCTTATTTAACGTACCTCAGTGATGGAATGAAATGGTGCGGTTCATCATCCTTTCCCCAGTCCTTCTTCGTGACTAGCACCATATTATAGTGTTAATTTATTACTACAACTCGGCCCTGAAGGTGGAGAGATGACAGTTTTACGCCAAGTTATAGACAGTATACGAGAGGAAACATCGTAGGTTCATTTATCTTATTTTAACAGTTGGCAGGACAGGAAAGACGACTGAATTTATCCATGTTCATTTCTTCATACAAACACATAACAAGCATCGTAGGTGTATATATTTGTTTTACCAGGAAGGACAAGGAAGTAAGTCCAAAAATCTGTCCATGTCTAGTTCTTCCTGCAACACTGGATATAAGTCAGGACAAGGAAGCGATCGTAAATGTTCGAGAATGAACTTGTGTCATTGTGGGAGTGTAGCACGTAGCATGACGAGAGAGAGAGAGAGAGAGAGAGAGAGAGAGGTCAATGCTTTACGACACCTTCATACTGTACTCACTGTGGGCTGCGGGTCGAATTTTAAGTGGCTCTGGGGATTTCGTAACACCTCTTCCTCAGTGGTTTGTTCTGCACATTGCACATCAATACCTGCTCATTAAGTTGCTGATGTAAACTAGGTCGATATAAGAACGTTTAAGTAACATTAACATGCAGAATTTTTTGTAGTGAAAGACTTGGTAGGAAGCCTTTTATGCTGCATGGCCAGTGCAGGGAAAGTGTTAAATATTAAATTCCTTTGTGGGTTTTTGTACTACAAACAGTGTATATAAGGTAATTAAATCTACTGCTCCTTAAAAGGTAAATATGTAGCACGTGGGAACAGTTAGTCATTTCATTCAGCCTACTATGGTTTCATCACACACACACACACACACACACACAGTTATCCATATTTGTTCCTGTGTTTACCAGTTTTTACATATAACTTCATTATGGTTGTTAATATCGATGTGGTTGAAAATATCGAAGGAATTGAAGGCTTCGTACTACATTCTTCCTAGCAACTTATTTTACAGTTTACGCTTTAACGTTGACTTATATGTTGTTTATGCCCTATTATTGTGGACAAAGTTTGTATGAATAATACACAAGATGATATTGAAGGGTAGTGTGCAGAATGAATAGGAAGGAGGCGGTACGAAGCCTGCCATGCCTTGGGTATTATCAGTCATGTGGATATTATCATTTATAGCCCAGTTATACAGGGTGGTCCAAAAACAGCGCTCCCTTTGCAACTCACCTAGTAGTATCTTATATGTTAAGGAAAATTCTTAGTCACCTGGTGTGGCCGTGGGTGTCTCAGTGGGATTAAAAGATGAACAAATGATGCAGCATAGATACTGAACGGTGACTAAGTCGTCCCTGCAGCAGATGAGAACTATTCCGTCGGAGTGGAAGAGGAGGGTTATATATGGACCACCCTGTATATTAAAACTTTGACAGATATTCGACTATGAATGTTTATGGTGCTTGTATGCCATGTTTATGAACCCGTCCTAGAGGGAAAGAGTCTGTGATTATTTTATGGAATGAAATAGCCATGCAAAGCTCCCCACCTTCAAGAACGCAGTCATAGAATATAAGTAACTCTGTATCATTATTTTTTTCATTGGGTTATCTCCACCGTTTAAGTTTTAAGTCATTGATACTAACCGAGTAGATGTTTAAGGAAGGACGTGAAAAAGTGTTTTTTTTATTGTCTATAATTTTACAGAGATAATAGTCCATCATGCATCTTTCACCTTAATTTGGCCCAAATTTTCGTTCCTTTGTAGCTTATTTAACGTCCTCAGTGATGGAATGAAATGGTGCGGTTCATCATCCTTTCCCCAGTCCTTCTTCGTGACTAGCACCATATTATAGTATTAATTTATTGCTACAACTCAGCCCTGAAGGTGGAGAGATGACAGTTTTAGGCCAAGTTATAGACAGTATACGA
Source organism: Coenobita brevimanus (assembly GCF_032717465.1). NCBI lineage: Eukaryota > Metazoa > Arthropoda > Malacostraca > Decapoda > Coenobitidae > Coenobita > Coenobita brevimanus. The sequence goes on along the minus strand of NC_136973.1, from coordinate 6,667,068 downwards.
GAGGAAACATCGTAGGTTCATTTATCTTATTTTAACAGTTGGCAGGACAGGAAAGACGACTGAATTTATCCATGTTCATTTCTTCATACAAACACATAACAAGCATCGAAGGTTTATATATTTGTTTTACCAGGAAGGACAAGGAAATGAGTCCAAAAATCTGTCCATGTCTAGTTCTTCCTGCAACACTGGATATAAGTCAGGACAAGGAAGCGATCGTATGTTCGAGAATGAACTTGTCATTGTGAGAGTGTAGCACGTAGCATGACGAGAGAGAGAGAGAGAGAGAGAGAGAGAGAGAGAGAGAGAGAGAGAGAGCAATTCCTTATGATGGAATATATTGTCAGTGTTGAGGGTCGTATTCCAAGTGGCTTTGGAGATTTCGTAGCACCTTTTCCTTAGCGATTTATTCTACACATCGCACGTCAATCCTTTCTCGTTGAGATGTTGAAGTAAGGTGTGTTGATGCCTAAACGATATATGTAACATAGAAGCAATATTTAGATGTAACATGCAATTATTACGCAAAGAAAGATTTACTAGAAGGCTTTCATTACCACATTCGGTATGGTCTGAGGTTCGACAGCAAGTTTACACATTACTAGGTTTGTTTTCTGATATATGCGAAAAATTAAAGCAAGATGTGTATAGTCATATGGCGATCTGTTGTTGTCAGGTATTTAAACAAGATTACTGCAATACAAAAGGGCATTATATCGCTACGCTATATCGATTTTTCTCACGCAAAATAGGCTCATATCTTTCTGTGTAATAGTTTCGAAAATCAAACAGATACAGTGAACGACAATTATCCATATTTTTTTTCATACATTTGTCACAGTTTTCATATATAACTACAGGTTGATAATATGGAAGGCATTGGAGGCTTGGTACCACAACCTCCCTAGGGAATTATGATGCAAATTACGCTTTAACATTTGCTTAAATGTTGCTTATGTCCTTTTATTGTGGACAGAGTTTGTATGAATAACACACAAGATGATACTGAAGGGTAGTGTGCAGAATGAATAGGAAGGAGGCGGTACGAAGCCTGCCATGCCTTGGGTATTATCAGTCATGTGGATATTATCATTCATAGCCCAGTTATATATTAAAACTGTGACAAATATTCGGCTGACGATGAATGATTATGGTGTGTGTGTGTGTGTGTGTGTGTGTGTGTGTGTGTGTGTGTGTGTGTGTGTGTGATTTATTCTGCCCATGCACCTTAATGTCCACTAGTACGTTATTGATACAAACTATTTCAGCCTTTACCAGGAGTTGTTTACCAAGTAATGGAAGTGTAATATATAAACTGCATCACCAACGAATACTTGCTGCCAAACCACTGTATACTACTAAGAAGAGAGCCATAATATTTGAAGAGACTCTAGAATACAAATGCAAGAGATCAGTGTTGTGAACTCGCATTACGTTTTATTATTCAGTATGACTGGAAAGGTAGGCACGATTTTTTTTCTTTTTTTTTTTTTTTTAAATGGCCGCTACTTCTAATATATAATGGTTCTATTGAAGACAAACACACCTGAACCTTAGTCACCCACATTTAGTCCAAAATTAGTCACAGTTTGCTATATAACTTTGCTGTGGTTGATAATATACGTATGGTTGATAATATATATAGGCAATGGGGGCTTCGAACCACCTCATACTTAGAGATTTTTGTTTATATTGTGATTTAACCTTCACTTGTATGCTGTTAATAGCCTTTGATTGTCGACCTAGTTTGTATTGTCTTAGAAGAGGATACTGAAGCGAAGTGTACAGAAAAAATAGCCAAGGAGAAAGCGGGTGAAGCCTAAAATACTGTTAGTCATATGGATATTACCAAAGCACAGATATTTATATGAGACAGACATTGGACCAGAACTGAGAGTCGTTAATGCGTGTGTATCTCTTTGGTAAAACCGTCTTTGATGAAATGGCAAATATTAACTATAAGGCTAGTAGTTAAAAAAAATAGCCACATTATCATAGTAATTGTTTAGTTGCTTGTCACGATTTCTCTTTGTTGTGAGTTATTTTTTCATGTATATAAATTTTTAAAAGCATATTTCGAAATAGGAAATAGGCGTGTAGAACCATCGCTTGTCTCGTGTCTCATCTTCAACAACAAATCTTGTATACGAGAAGGAGCAGTGTAGATTTATGTATCTGATATGGAAGGAAGGACAAGGAACTGAGGCTGCATTATCACCACATCCACTAATATCGGATGCATCGAGACTGCGGAAGGAGGGAAGACGTAGAGGGAGGAAAGGAAAAGGGGAGGAGAGGTGAAGTGGTGAACAGGAAAGAAGATAAATCCAGGAGGGAAGGAAAAAGGGGGAAGAGGAGAGGAGAAATGGAGGGATGGGAGGAAAGGGGGGAGAAGAGAGATGGGAGAGTGGAGGCAGTGAGGGCAAGGTCGAAGGGAAGAGGGAAGACGATCCTACGCCCAGGTGTACATATAATTACCTGTATATCAAATCACACTGTATATTAGTGAGGAGACTTAGGAAAATAATAATGATGGACATGATGTTAAAGATGATGATGATGGAAATGATGATGATGTTAAAGATGACGATTATGATCATGATGAAAATAATGTTGATGTTAAAGATGACGATGATGATGGAAATAATGATGTTAAAGATGATGGTGATGATGATGATGATGATGAAAATAATGTTGTTGATGTTAAAGATGATGGTGGTGGAAATGACTATGATGTGAAAGATGATGGTGATGATGAAAATAATACATGATTATGGTGGCGGTGTTGATATCAGAAAGCATGATGATGATGATGATGATGATGATGATGATGATGATGATCTTTCTACAGTGATCCTTGGGAAGATGGTGGAGCATGGGAAGACAGCAAAAATAATGTGAAGAAAGAGCAGTTGGTAAGTACAAAACACTGGCTTAAAAAATTACGTGTACAGTTGTGCTCAATAATTCTTCTTGTACACTACCTCAGTAACGTGTAGTAAACGTCATAAGTATATCAGAAACACTCAAATTGTCTAAATGTTAATAGGGTGTTAAGAAAAGGGTAAAAAACGTGTCTATTAACGTCAGTCTCGTGAGAAACCTAAAAACCTCGTCAAAAGCACGCAAAAGTCGTCAAAACTGTTATTCGTGTAAAAAAAAAAATAAATAAATAAAATAAAAATGTTTCAACCGCTTCAGGAACGTGTAAAAAACATGTAAAAATTGAAAATATGTCGATCATGTCAAAAACCTCAATATTGCATCATACTGTAAATGTGTCAACACTGGATGATTTAGAGTCTTAACAATAGTATTCAAATGGGTTAGAATCTCGTCTTATTAATTCAGAATACTAAACTTCCAGAGGGATTATTGAGCACACGTATATGTTTGTATGTAAGAGTATATATGTGTGAATGTATTTTTTTCTGCCTATATTATTCTGTGCTTTAAAAATGTGTGTATGTATGTATCCATGTATATATATTTTTGTATATATGTATGTTTCTGCTAAATATGTATCCATGTATCTATGTTTTAGGTATTGATTTTTTTTTTTTTTTTTTTGGGGGGAGGGGTCGAGATCAAGTCTCCCTTTGCATCAGAAAAAAGTGCTTGAATTACACCATCCCTGCCCACCGCCTCAGCTTTTTTCTTTGCGTTGTTCATCTCACATACATATCCCACAAAATCAGTCATAAAACTTGTATATCACTCATCGGATGTCCTTGATATACAGAGATACAGTTGTTAGTGCACGTGCTTGTCATTGTTCATCTGTTACATAGTTCATCACACATGTTCTCGTCAGTATATTTTGTTTATGTTATAGTAATGGCATGTATTTCTAGTTCAGTACATGCTTCTTCTTCTCCTCCTCCTCCTCCTCCTCCTCCTCCTCCTCCTTCTTTACCATGACACATAGTTTCTTTACGACATCTTATACTTTTCTTTGTATTTTTTATCGATAATTTTGTCACTACATATTACCTACCCTGAAGGAACAGAGTCAGGTTATTGGAGTTACCAGATCTCCCACACATCCTCTCTCTCTCTCTCTCTCTCTCTCTCTCTCTCTCTCTCTCTCTCTCTCTCTCTCTCTTACTGTCTCATCGTCTCTCCTATCATCTTACTCTTGGAATTACACTCTTGGCTTTCTTGGTTCTCTCTCTCTCTCTCTCTCTCTCTCTCTCTCTCTCTCTCTCTCTCTCTCTCTCTCTCTCAGTCTTTTGTGTGAGATCAAGTCCCACGGCTCTCAGACTAGACTCGAATATCTATCTGTCTATCTGTCTATCTGTCAATCTCTATCATTATATATCTATTTAAGCAGTCGTACGGATCCTAGGCAGTCGGAAACGCTATTGATGTTTATTTATCTACCTGTCTGTCTATCTACCTATCTATCTATTGTCTGTCTATCTATCTAGCTCTCAGGCTGACGGTGCCTCAAGTTTTAACCACTTTGTTTAGTCACATATTCTCTCTCTCTCTCTCTCTCTCTCTCTCTCTCTCTCTCTCTCTCTCTCTCTCTCTCTCTCTCTCTCTCTCTCTCTCTTTTGTCTCCTTACCTCCCATCCCTCTTTCTTTCCTTTTGTTCCCCCTTCCTTCCCTCCCCTTCTCTCCCCTACCTCACCCACCCCGTTACTCCCTCTGCCCTCTCCTCCCCTCCTCTTCCCTTCTTTCTCCTTTCTCCTCTCCATTTCCTCCCTAACTCCATTCCCTTATCACCTTCTGTCTAATATTTCCTTTCTTTCCCAATACCTCTCTTCCCCTCTTTTCTTCCCTCTCCTCACTCCCCATTCCTTCCTTCTTCCCATTCTCTCCCCATTAGCACCCATCCCCATCTTTCCCTCCCCCCTCCCCCCCATTCCTCACATGTCTCTCCTCCCTCCCCATTCCTTCTACTTCTCCAGTCGTCTTCCCTCTTTTCCCCTTCCCTCCCCATCGTCCTGTCCCTCCCCATTCCATATCTCCCTGTCTTTTCCCCTCCCCACCTTTTCCCCTCCCCACCCATTCCTCTCCCATTCCTCCCGTTTCTCTTTCCCATTCATCCTATTTCTCCCCTACTCATCCCTTCTTCCCCATAATCGCCTCTCCTATTCTTCCCTTCATCCACATACTCTCCCCATCATTCCCATCCTCATCCTCCATCGCCTGACACCTACTGTAGCATCCCACTCCATATTGCTGTCATCCCCCACCCCTCATCCTCCACTCCTCATCCCCTTTCTCCATCTCCATCCACCTCCCCATCCCCAGCATCCCACCTCCTCACCTCCCCACCTCCTATTCCCCATCATTCCACCTCCCAATCCCCATCATACCACCTCCCCACCTCCCCATCATCCCACTTTCCCACCTCCCCATCCCTACCATCCCACCTCTCTCCCTCCCCATCCCCAGCATCCCACCTCTCCACCTCCCTATTCCCATCATCCATCTCCCCACTTCCCAATCCTCATCATCCCACCTCCCCATCCCCATTATCCCACCTCCCCATCTCCCCACCTCCCCATCCCCGTCATCCCACCTCCCCATCCCTATCATTCCACCTCCCCATCCCCATCATTCCACCTCCCCATTCCTATCATTTCACCTCCCCATCCCCATCATCCCACCTCCCCATCCCCATCATCCCACCTCCCCATCCCCATCATCCCACCTCCCCATCCCCATCATCCCACCTCCCCATCCCAATCATCCCACCGCCCCATCACCATCATCCAACCTCCCCATCTCCCATCATCCCACCTCCCCATCTCCCATCATCCCACCTCCCCATCACCATCATCCCACCTCCCCATCTCCATCATCCCACCTCCCCATCTGCCATCATCCCACCTCCCCATCACCATCATCCCACCTCCCCATCTCCCATCATCCCACCTCCCCATCACCATCATCCCACCTCCCCATCTCCCATCATCCCACCTCCCCATCTCCATACTTCCCCCCTCCACACCCCCATCTTCCCACCTCCCTATCACCATCATCCCACCTCCCCATCACCATCATCCCACCTCCCCATCTCCCATCATCCCACCTCCCCATCTCCCATCATCCCACCTCCCCATCCCCATCAATCCCACCTCCCCATCCCCATCAATCCCACCTCCCAATCCCCATCATCCCACCTCCCCATCCCCAGCATCTCATCTCCCCATCCCCATCGTCCCACCTCCCCATCCCCATCGATCCCACCTCCCAATCCCCATCATCCCACCTCCCCACCCCCGGCATCCCACCTCCCCATCCCCTACCTCCCCATCCCCTACCTCCCCATCCCCTCCCCATTCCCTCATTGTTATTGTCGACTTGTCTCCCCGGGAAAATAACAGGAAGAAGCGGCGCCCTCGTTTCCCCTCTCCCCTCCCCTCCCCTCCCCTCCCCTCCTCTCCCCTCCCCTCCCTCCGCCCCCTTTCCCCACCCCTCTCGTCTGTCTTCCCTCTCCATCTTCCTTCCTCCTCCCCTCTCCCCCCACTCTTTCCCCTCCCTCCCTCGTCTATCTTCTCCCCCCCCTCTCTCTCTCTCTTATTCCTCTTCATCCCCTTCCCCCTCTCTCTTTCTCTTACTTCCCCACCCTCTTCCTCTCCCCTCTCTCCCTCTCCCTATTACTTCCCTTCTCCCCTCTCTCTCCCCCTCTTCCTCCGCCTCCCCCTCTTCCCTTCTTCCTCGACCTGCTCCTCTTCCCTTCTTCCTCCACCTCCCCCTCTTCCTCTCCTCCCCCCCTTCCCCTCTCCCTTCCCCCTTGAGTTTCTTCTCCCCCCTCCCCTCTATGCCATCTCATACACCCCCTCCCTCATCCTCTTCCTCCACTTTTCCTCCCCCTTCTCCCTTCACTTCCTTCATCCCCCTCTTCACTTCTGCTTTCCATACTCAATCTCAATCGTCTTCTCTCTCTCTCTCTCTCTCTCTCTCTCTCTCTCTCTCTCTCTCTCTCTCTCTCTCTCTGTTTCTTTCCCGGCCTCCTTTTCCCTCCCTCATCTTTCTTCCTCTCCCCTCTTTTCCCCTCCCCCTCCCCTCTAACCTTCCCCTCCTTCGGCATCCCCTCCTACCCGTTATTTTCTCCCCAACCCTCCCCCTCCTTCTTCCCTCACCTCTCTCTCCCTACTCATCTCCATTTTATCTCTCCCTTCTCATTTCCCTCTCCTCCTCTCCCTCTACCTCCCTCTCTTCCTCTCCCTCTGCCTCCCTCTCCTCTTCCTCCTCCTCTTCCTGTTTCTCTACCCCTCTTTCCTCTCCACTTCATCCCACCTCTTCTCCATCTCTTTCTTTCCCATTTCCTTCTCTCTCTCTCTCTCTCTCTCTCTCTCTCTCTCTCTCTCTCTCTCTCTCTCTCTCTCTCTCTCTCTCTCTCTCTCTCTCATTCTGTCCTATACCTTCTTCCCTTCCCCACTTCCCTCTTCCTTACCATCTTCTCTTTCCCCTCCCCTCCCCTCCCCTCCCTCCCCCATCCCCTCCCTTCCCCTCCCCTCCCTTCCCCTACCCCTTCCCCTCCCCCTCCCTTCCCCTCCCCTTCCTCCCCTACTCTCGTGATCGGAATTTCAAACAAGCGTCAATAAACGTCGGTAAATCTTATCCCCTAGTTGAGAGAGAGAGAGAGAGAGAGAGAGAGAGAGAGAGAGAGAGAGAGAATTATTGACAAACAGAAAGAAGAAACAAGAAAGTAAACACTAGGTATAAATAAATAGTTAAATATGTAGGTTGATTAATGATAATAATTAATAATAATAATAATAATAATAATAATAATAATCCTTATCCTGCTATTAGGTGCCAAGTGGTTGAGATGATGTTGATTATGATGATGATGATGATGATGGTGATGATGAAAATAATAATAATAATAATAATAATAATAATGATAATAAATCTTTGCTTTACCCTTAGGTACGGAAAAAGGTCGGAATAATGATAATAAAGACAATAATAATAAATGATGATGATAATGATGATAATGACGATAAAATAATAATAATGATAAAAAAATAATAATAATAATAATATTGATGATGATGATGATGATGATGATGATGATCGTGGGTACAATGAGAAAGAGAGGACAGGAAGCAGAGAAAGAGATTGAGAAGAAGAGGAAGAGGAAAAATAAAAAGGAGGATCAGAGAAAAAGATGAGACAATGGATGATAAGAGAGAGAGAGAGAGAGAGAGAGAGAGAGAGAAAGAGAGAGAGAGAGAGAGAGAGAGAGAGAGAGAAAGAGAGAGAGAGAGCGAGGATTCAATAAAGCTTTCTCCTCGTCTAAGCGGAAAAGTCTCGCCCCCTTCCCCCCCCCCTCTCTCTCTCTCTCTCTCTCCCTCTCTCTGTCTCTCTCTCTCTAGCGAAGGAAAGGAAGTAAGGAGAGGAAGAGAAGGAGGGAAGGAAAGGAGGGAGGAAGGGAGGAACGGAAGGAGGAAGGGAGAGGGAAGAAGGGAGGAAGGGAAGGAGAGGAAGAGATGGAGAGAAGAGAGAGGGAAGAAGGGAGGAAGGGAAGGAGGAAAGGGGAGGGGAAGAAGGGAGGAAGGGAAGGAGAAGAAGGGAGAGGGAAGAAGGGAAAAAGGAAAGGGGAAAAGAAGAGGTAGAAAGAGGGAGGATAGAAGAGGGAAAGAGGAAGGAAGAATGAAGGAAGATACGAGGAAGGGCAGTGGGAGGAAGGGAAGGGAAGGGAGGAGGGAGTAGGAGGAAGGAAGAAAGAGGGGAAGAGGTTGAAGGAAGAGGGGAAGACGGGAAGAGGGAGGGAGGAAGAAAGGGGAGAAGAGGGAGGGAGGAAGTAGAAGGAAAGAGGGAGAAGGAATGAAGGACACCAGAAAGAAGGAAGAAGGAAGGAAGGGAGGAAGAGGAAGAAAGGAAGGTGGGAGGAAGAGGGTCAGAGGGAGAGAGGGAGAATAAAGGATGAAGGGAGAGAGTAAGACGGAGGAGAAGGAGGAAAGGAGAGAAGGAGGAGAGGGGAGATAATGAGAGAGAGGAAGGAAGGAGAGAGAGAGAGAGAGAGAGAGAGAGAGAGAGAGAGAGAGAGACCGAAATGCAATATTCTTCATACAAGGAGCCGAAAACTCGAGTCTGTGAGGTGGAACTTTCGGCACGACGGTATATTTCGGTCCCTGTGTGTGTGTGTGTGTGTGTGTGTGTATGTGTGTGTGTGTGTGTGTGTGTGTGTGTGTGTGTGTGTGTGTGTGTGTGTGTGTGTGTATGTGTGTGTGTGTGTGTGTGTGTGTGTGTGTGTGTGTGTGTGTGTGTGTGTGTGTGTGTATGTGTGTGTGTGTGTGTGTGTGTGTGTGTGTGTGTGTGTGTGTATCCTTTTATATCCAGACTTCATGAAAATTTTTAGAGACAGCCAAAGTCTCTCTCTCTCTCTCCCTCTCTCTCTCTCTCTCTCTCTCTCTCTCTCTCTCTCTCTCTCTCTCTCTCTCTCGAACAAGATCACATCGCAATATCAACTTAAGTAGCTTTGATCCGATGTAGGCCAAACTTGGTGGAATGGTTAAGGGTAAGCCAAGAACGAAGGATTTATATTTTGAGACGCATCGGCCAGAGAGCAAGGTCAGGGATCGAATCGTGTTGTGTGTGTGTGTGTGTGTGTGTGTGTGTGTGTGTGTGTGTAAACAAAATAACTACACCATTTTTCATCATAATTGGACTAAATTTGGGGAAGGGTTGGGGGTCAGCCAAGGAAGTTTTTTTGTTCTCTCTCTCTCTCTCTCTCTCTCTCTCTCTCTCTCTCTCTCTCTCTCTCTCTCTCTCTCTCTCTCTCTCTCTCTCTCTCTCTTATAACAGTAGCTCAAAGTCAGGTCACATGGCAAGGTCAAATTATTATTATTATTACAGCTATTATTATTATCATTATTATTATTATTATTATTATTATTATTATTATTTTTGACCAGATGGAGACAAAATTTTCCCTTAAAATTTAGGGTAAGGGAAGAACAAAGGTATTAAATTTTTAGGGCAATTAGAATTTCACGGAATGAGTAAAAATTTTGATAATATAACTCAAAATTTTCTTCTCCGATTTGGACCAAGCTTGTTAGGAATGAAGTGATTGTAATTTGGGGAAGAAAAGGTCAGAGGTCAGGGTCACAGGGCAAGGTCAACTCAACTTTTATCTAATGTGGACCAAATGTGATGGAAGGGTTGATGATCAGACAAGAATGAAGGAATGAGGTGGTTTCTACTCTGATGGTTCTGTAGCTATTTCTTCTACTGATAAAGCAGATCTCTTCGCACAGACTTTCTCCTCCAATTCCACCTTAGATGATTCCTGTGCTGTTCCTCCATCACTTCCCCCTTCTGACTTCCTCATGGCTGACATTAAAATTTCTTCAGCTGATGTATTTTCTGCCATCACTGGCCTCAGTACTAACAAGGCATATGGGCCTGATGGGGTCCCTCCTGTTGTTCTCAAGAACTGTGCTTCTGTGCTTACACCCTGCCTAGGCAAACTCTTTCACCTTTGTCTATCAACTTATACCTTTCCTTCTTGCTGGAAGTTTGCTTTCATTCAGCCAGTCCCAAAGAAAGATGACCAATCCCAACCCTCCAACTATCGTCCAATTGCTTTAACGTCCTGTATTTCGAAAGTTTTCGAGTCAGTTCTCCATAGAAAAATTTTGAGGCATCTTTCCTATCATAACCTTCTTTCCGATCGTCAGTATGGGTTCCGTCAGGGACGCTCCACTGGCGATCTTCTCACCTACCTTCCAGACTCCTGGTTATCCTCCTTTCGGGACTTCGGCGGAAGCTTTGCCATTGCACTTGACATCTCAAAGGCTTTCGATCGAGTCTGGCATAAATCTATAATTTCCAAACTACCCTCTTACGGTTTCTATCCTTCTATCTGTGCCTTCATCGCTAGCTTCCTTTCTGGTCGTTCTGTAGCCGCTGTTATAGACGGCCATCGTTCTTCTCCTAGATCTATCAACAGTGGTGTTCCTCAGGGCTTTGTCCTATCACCAACTCTCTTCCTTTTATTCATCACTGACCTTCTAAGCTGTACATCTAACCCTATCCACTCATACGCTGATGACTCCACCCTTCACCTTTCCATTCGGTTCCCGCAACGCCCATCTCAGCAGTTACTTCAACAAACAAGGGATGAAGCTATGGCACACCTAATGTCTGACTTGTCTCGTATCTCTGACTGGGGTAAAAATAATCTGGTTGTTTTTAATGCATCTAAGACTCAGTTCTTACACCTATCAACCCGACAAAATCTTCCACAGGTATACCCACTAATGTTTAATATTATTCAGCTTAATCCTGCATCATCCTTGAACATGCTTGGGGTTTCATTTACTCGGGACTTATCTTGAAAAGATCATATTACATCTCTTGTAAAATCTGCTTCCAAGAGATTGGGTGTGCTAAGCCGACTCCATTCTTTCTTTACCCCTGCACAATTGTTGACTCTATACAGGGGTTTTATCCGCCCCTGTGTGGAGTACAACTCTCCTGTGTGGGGAGGCTCCCCACATACAGCTCTTCTTAATAGGGTGGAGTCAAAGGCTATTCGTCTCATTAACTCTCCTCCTCTTACTGACTCCCTTCAACCTCTGTCGCTTCGCCGCACTGTTGCATCTTTATCTCTTTTCTATCGCTACTTTCATGGTCACTGCTCCTCTGAACTGTCTGCTTGCATTCCTCCACCTCTACGACGGGCGCGTAGCACGCGTCTAGCAGCAAACTCTCATCCCTTTTCTGTCCAACTCTCTAATGCAAGAGTTAACCGTTACTCCCAGTCCTTCATTTATGCAACAGTTCAACTCTGGAACTGTCTCCTTCTGTCTGTATTTCCTGCTGCCTATGATCTCCAGTCTTTCAAACGCAGTGTGTCCAGGCATCTCGAAATGATCGGATCTTGAATTTGGCTCTCTATTGTATTTTTTTTTCTCTTGGAGGGAACTGTTATTGCGGGCTCATGGCCTTTGGTTCCTTCTTCCTCGCTTAAAAAAATATATATATTACCCGTCTCCGCCCCGAAGAGGTTCAGGGACGGGTATTATTTTCACTCGGGGTGTCTGTTTGCTTGTTTGTCTATCTGTCTGTCTGTCTGTTAACAACTTTACGCG
>NC_136973.1:6647500-6650000 GCF_032717465.1 Coenobita brevimanus | reverse complement strand
GTGAAGGGGGTGGGGTGTAGGTGTGTGTGTGTGTGTGTGTGTGTGTGTGAAGGGTGAGGGTTTGTGTGGATGTGTGTGAAGGGTGGGGGTTTGTGTCGATGTGGGTGTGGGTGGGTAAGAGTGTGTATGTTGAGGTGTGTGTGTGTGTGTGTGTGTGTGTGTGTGTGTGTGTGTGCGTTTAAACCTACACCTGTACTTACATGGGAGCGTGTGATTATGTGTGAGTGTGTGTGTGTACAGCATGTAGGCCTATCCATATTTGAGCTCGTGTGTGTTTACATGTGCCTATGCTGTGTGTGTGTTCTAATGAGGGTGTATATGTGATGTATGTGTGTGTATTTGTGTGGGTGTGGGTGTGTGTGTGGGTGTGCGTGTGGGTGTGCAAAACATATCTAAATAGCCCATTGTCATCATGAGCGTTTGTGTCCGTGTAGCCATGCGTGTGTATATCCGTGTATGAGTATGCGTGTGCGTGTGCGTGTGCGTGAGAGCGTGTGCGGATGGTGTGTTTTGGTAACTTTGGCAGCGTAGCTCAGCGTGAACAGTTCAACCTTGTTATTCCTGCATAATTACCGGGGGGGAGGGGGAGGGGGAGGGGGAGAGGGGGAGGGGGAGGGGAAGGGGAGGTATAGGTGGGATGATGATGAGAAGTGAGGGGGAGAGGATGAGGGTGGAGGGAAGGTCGAGAGGGGAGAGGGAGAGGGGAAGGGGGGTATAGGTGGGATGATGAGGAGGAGGGAGGGGAGAGGATGGAAGGGAGGGAGGATGGTTGAGAGGTGAGGATGATGATGGTGATGATGATGATGATGATGATAGTGATGATGATGATGGGAGAGAGGGGAATGAGGAAGTGGGGATGAGGATGAAAGTGGTGGGGGGTGAGGGGAAGAGAATGAGGTGGGGAAAGAGGGTAAGATGATCAGAGAGAGAGAGAGAGAAAGTGAACGTGTGTGTGTGTGTGTGTGTGTGTGTGTGTGTGTGTGTGTGAGGTATGCAAGGGATGATAATGATGGAGGAAGCAGAAGGGGAGAGAGAGAGATGCAGGGGAAGAAAGGGGGGGGAAGGAGGGAGAGGGGAGAGGCAGAAGGGAGGTAATGAGAGAGAGAGAGAGAGAGAGAGAGAGAGAGAGAGGAAGCATGGTTGAGCGGTTACAGAAAAAACAAATTATATTCTTTTGCTTACATTGATAACACATACTCTCTCTCTCTCTCTCTCTCTCTCTCTCTCTCTCTCTCTCTCTCTCTCTCTCAACCACATCCCTCCATCTCATCCTTGGTCTCCCCCTTCCCCCTTCCCCAACCACATCCCTCCACTTCATCCTCGGTCTGCCCCCTCCCCTCTCCCGAACCACATCCTTCCATCCCATCCTTGGTCTCCCCCTCCCCCTCTCCCCCAACTCAAAATATGGTAAAAATTGATGAAGAAATTACTCTCTCTCTCTCTCTCTCTCTCTCTCTCTCTCTCTCTCTCTCTCTCTCTCTCTCACTTAATACACTAACTCTCTTAATTAAATAGAAGAACATTTTATTTATTTCCCTTTAATATAGATATAGTTTTCAATAATAACCTACAAAATAATACTGAGTTGTAATGTGCAGAATAAATCGCTAAGGAAAGTGTGTTGCGAAGGTTCCAAAGCCACTTCCGCTCAGGTGTACACAAGCTTCCTCACTCTACATCTTTCACGAATTACATTAAGGCCGGAAGGTCCCTAACTCCTTCTCTTAGGCGATTTGTTTTGCTTATTATGCCTTACTGTCCTCTGCTGTGTTCCGTAAATCCTTCCAATATTGCCATACTCTGTGTAAATAACGTACAAAACGATATTAACCGGCCATATCCAAAAATAAATCGCTAAGGAAAAGATGGTGAGCGAATTATGTTCCTTATTACGGCTTACTGTCCTCTTCTGTGTTACATAAATCCTTCCAATATCGCCATACTCTGCATAAATATCGTACAAAACGATATTACCCAGCCAAATCCAAAAATAAATCGCAATGGAAGAGTTGTTAGGGAGTATCCTTTACCGACGAGAGTACGGGCCTGTATTTTACCTTAACCACTCTCAGAACCACACACATTTTCATCAGTAACTCCAATTCCAGTGTTCTAACCCTTCACTTTTCCTTTTCATGCTAGGCCAGTCTCATGTATGGTACTGTGGTCACAAAAATTCCTTCATACAGTATAATCCGGTTGCCACGCTCATACCTCTTTTTCGTGCCACTGTCTTCATAGCACCGTCCACTCTTCTTCCCTGTGCCAATCTATTTTCCAGTTCTTTGGCACATTTACTTCTTTGTGACATTGCATCCATGTACTTAAACTCCCTCACGAAGCCACGTCTTACACCTACCACGCTGAGGCCACTTCTTTCCATGTAATTGTCTTCATAGCACCATCTACTCTTCTTCCCAGTGCAACTCAATTTTCCACTTCTTTTGCACATATTTTTCTGACCCTGCACCCAAGTTCTGTCCTTAAACTCTCTCACGAA
>NC_136973.1:6625000-6642500 GCF_032717465.1 Coenobita brevimanus | reverse complement strand
GCCTCCCTTACCCTTCCTCCTACTTCACACTGCCTCACCCTGTCTCTTTATCCTGCCTCACCCTGCCTCGCCCTGCCTCATCCTGCCTCTTTCCTCACCTTCAATCTTCCTTTCTCTGTACCGTTCCTCAGTCCTGCCTTCTTCTGCCTCTCCTTACCACCACATCCTGCCTAACCCCTCCTACCTCACCCTGCCACATCTCTGCCTCACCTTCTCTTCTTCCAACATATTCACCCTCACTCTTTCTCCACCCTGCCTCACCGTAGCATCTTATTTAGCCTCACTCTCCCTCCTGCCTCATCCTTTCTCATCCCTGCCTCACCCTGCCTTCTCTCTCTCACCTTCTTTACTCTAACTCTTCCTCTCCCTTCACGCTGCCTCTCCCTGCCTTCTCTCTCTCACCTTTACTCTCACTCTTCCTCTCCCTTCACCCTGCCTCACCGTGCCTTACCCTGAGTTACCTTTACCTGCCTCGCCTTGCTTTCTGCCTATCTCCCCAGCTCACTCTTCCTCTCCCTTCACCCTGCCTTACCTTGCCTCACCCTGCCTTACCCTGAGCTGCCTTTACCTGCCTCGCTTTGCCTTCTGCCTACCTCCCCACTCAGTTCCCCTCCTATCTATCTTCCTCTCCATTCTGCTCTGCCTCCCTCTCCTCTTTCTCCTTCTTCCTCCCTGTCTTCCGTTTCCTCCTGTTTCCTCTCCCTCTTTCCTCACCCCCTCACCCTGTCTTTCCCCTCTCTTTCTCTCCTCTTCCTTCCTTCCTTCCTGCTTCACACGTCTCTCTTCCACCCTCTTCTCCTCTGCCTTCTTCCTATATCTTCCTCTTCCTCCCCTTTCCTCTTCCTTCCTACCCTCTATTTCCTTCCTGCTACCCTTCCTCCCCTTCCCATGTTTCCTTCCCCCTGACTTCCTTTTCCTCTTCCACCTTTCCCTCCCGTCCACCCTGTCTCATCTCCTTGTCAACCTGTCTTTCTCCTCCTCCTCCTCCTCCTCCTTTTTCTCCTCCTCCTCCTCCTCCTCCTCCTCTTCCTCCTCCTCCTCCTCCTCCTCCTCGTTTTTCTTCCTTCTTACCCTCTGTTTCCTTTCTTCCACCCTTCCTCCTCTCCATACCTCACCCACACCTCTCCTCTTCCTCCTCATCTCTTGTTTCCTTCCTTCTTCCTCCGTCCCTACCCTATTTCCTCCTCCTCCTCACCCATACCTCTCCTCCTTCTCTCTCTTCCTACCTTCCTTTCCTTCCTTTCACCCTACCTCCTCCAGCTTACCCTTTCTCTTCTTCCTCTTCCTCTTTTTTCGTCCTTCTTACCCCCTCTTTCCTCCCTCCTTCCTCACACCCTCCCATCCTCTCTTCCTTACTTCCTCTCCCTTACCTCATCCTTACCTCACCTCTTCCTCCCCTTTCTCTCTCTTCCAACCTCTTCTTTTCCTCCCCTCACCGTCCCCTCACCCTACCCCACCCTGCCTAACCCTGCCTCATACACCCTGCCACCCCTTCACCCCTTGCAACTCTCTCTCTCTCTCTCTCTCTCTCTCTCTCTCTCTCTCTCTCTCTCTCTCTCTCTCTCTCTCTCTCAATAATAACAGAATTCGCACAGTTCCCCCTTCTCACAGTTTGGCCATGTAGAGTAATTAAAGAAAACGGAGGTCAGTCGTTGTGAGAGAGAGAGAGAGAGAGAGAGAGAGGGGGGGGAGAAAAAGAAACAACGAAAACAATACCAGGAACTCATAACCCGAGAGAGAGAGAGAGAGAGAGAGAGAGGGGGGGGGTTCAAACTGCGTGCGTATACAAGACAAAGAACCCCTGTGTGTGTACAATCCCGGGTTTGGCCTGGAAAGAGGAAATGGGCTGTCACTCTATATGTTTTTCCTGTGGTAATAAAAACACCTCTTGAGATACACCACACACACCACACCACACCACACCACACCACACCACACCACACCATACCATACCATACCATACCACACCACACCACACCACACCACACTACACTACACTACACCACACCACACCACCCACCAGACCAAACCACACCACACCACACCACCCCACCCCACACCACACCACACCACACCACACCAGCCCACACCACACCAGCCCACACCACACACCACCACACCACACCACACCTCACTACCCCACCCCTTCCCCACACTACACCACTCCACACCTCACCCCTTCCCCATACCACACCACACCACACCACACCACACCACACCACACCATACCATACCATACCACACCACACCACACCACACCACACCACACCATACCACACCACACCATACCACACCACACCACACCACACCATACCATACCATACCATACCATACCACCCCACCCCGTACCACCCCACACCACACCACACTATACCATACCATACCATGCCACCCCACACCACACCACACCACACCACAACATACCACACCACACCACACCACACCACACCACACCACACCACACCACACCCCACCCCACCCCATCCCACCCGACCCCACCCCACACCACCCCAACCCCACCCCACCCCACACCACCTCACCCCACCCCACCCCACCCCACCCCACCCCACCCCACCCCACCCCACCCCACACCACACCACACCACACCACACCACCCCACACCACACCACATCACATCATACCACACCACACCACACCACACCACTCCTTCCCCACACCACCCCTTCCCCACACCACACCACATCACCCCTTCCCCACACCACACCACACCACACCACACCACACCACCGCCTTGAAGGTTGACTTAGCTATCTTGGACCAGCAGCCAGATAAACGTAACATCTTCCTTGGTGATCCATGTGACGTACAATCGTAATCTGAGGTGCGTCACAATCGTAATCAAAACTGCGTCACAATCGTAATCTAAACTGCGTCACAATCGTAATCCAAACTGCGTCACAATCGTAATCCAAACTGCGTCACAATCATAATCCAAACTGCGTCACAATCGTAATCCGAACTGCGTCACAATCGTAATCCAAACTGCGTCACAATCGTAATCCAAACTGCGTCACAATCGTAATCCGAACTGCGTCACAATCGTAATCCAAACTGCGTCACAATCGTAATCCAAACTGCGTCACTGCAAGAACGTATTTAATTTCCCTTCCTCTCCTCTCCAGACGATTTTATTCAGATGATGGATGATTTTTTGAATGGGGGGGTTGGTGGGGTTTTTGTAGCCTTCATTAACTCCTTCAACATCTAAACGAAAAATCGTCTTATTATATAGTCTGATTAAAGTAGTAATTATGTCATCTGGTCCAGGAGAGTAAGATATGTTGTTCCGTACACATACACAGCAGCCACCTTTGACTCTAAAGTGAATATAGAGAGAGAAAAGAAAAAGGAGTTAGAACTGATTGGGGTTCAAATTGATTGGGGTTAGGACTGATTGGGGTTAGAACTGGTATATTAAAACTGATTGGGGCTAAAACTGAATGGGGTTAGGAGCGAATGGGGTTAGAACTGATTAGGAAAAAGTGCAAGTCCCCATTTTTTTTACTTCATTAATTTAACACGTGAGAGAACGAGAGACATTCAGCGAGTGCAATATCCTCGCCCATCAGTCAGTCTAAATGCCAAGTATTAGATTTGCCCTGTGACCTTGACCATTGATTGCTCTCAGAGTCTAAACACTTCATTCTTGCCTGACCTTCAACCCATCCACCAAGTTAAGTTAAAATCGGATTAAGACTAAGTTGACCAATCCTTGTGATCTTCACATCTGACCTTTCTCTATGATCTTGACCTTTAACTGACTGTTCTCAAAATTAAATTCTTTTATCCTTGTATTACCCTGAACCCTTCAGGAGAGTTTGGTATAAATCGGATAAAAATGGTTTAAGTTGACAAGGCCATGCATTTTTTATCTTTGACCTGTTATTCTCAGTCAGTAGCTCAGTCCCTTGGCCGATCCTTAACACTTCCACAAAATTTTTTCTAAGGCATGTCAGCACTGTTTCACACACACACACACACACACACACACACACACACACACACACACACACACACACACAGTCGAAGTTTGATGTTGCCTTGTTACCTTGACCTTCCTTTCTTGCCTTACCCTCACCCCATCCACCAAGTAGGGTCTAAATCGGGTGAAAACTCTTTAAGCTGACCTTGCTATCTCGAAATCTGACCTAGCTCTGTGACGTTAACCTTTGACTTCTTATTCTAAAAAAAACAATAGGTCAGTTTCTTGGTTGACCCGTAATCCTTCCATCAAGTTTAATAAAATTGGGTATATATCTTTATGTTGTATCGTACAGACAGACATCCCCACACTCTTCTTGTAAACCAAAATACCTGCCCGTGCATCGCGAGCGCGGGTGTAAATACAACAGTGAATACAGTAAGAGCCATGTGTTCTATAGCGCTTTATGGTAACTAATTTCAGACGGTTTTCTGCAACTGAGCGAGCCTGAGAGTGTTAATATCGCCAGTGTTGTGTATTTTCTTGGAGGGAATAATTTTACGGATTCCTGGCCTTTGGTTCCTTCTTTCTTGCATATATAAAAAGAAAATTCAACACAATAGTAATGTAACTTAACACAAGGCTTTTTTTTTGGGGGGAGGGAGAGAGAGAGAGAGAGAGAGAGAGAGAGAGAGAGAGAGTCATAGGAACCTGAGAGAATTAATGATATAAAAAAATGAAGAAAAAAACGAAGAAAACAAAAAGAAAATTGTAGCCTGGGAGGACAGATAAACAATAACAGAAACAAATAACTATGGAAATATAAATAAGAAAAACAACAAAAACAAAACAATAACAAACACAAAGTAACAAAACAATAAATAAAATAATAAAAACAATAAAAACAATAATAATAAATAAAACAAAAACAATAACAAAAACAAAACAATTACGAAACAATAAAACACTAACAAAACAATAACAACAATAACAAAACAATAAAAATAACAAAATAAAAACAATAACAAAATAAAAACTAACAAAACAATAAAAACAATAAAAAACAATAACAAAAAAGTGACAATAAAAATAATAACAAAAACAAAATAGCACAATAACAAAACAGTAAAAAACAATAAAAAATAAAATAAAATAAAACAAAACAATAACCAAAAATAAAAACAAAACTAACAAAACAAAAAGACAAAAACAAAAGAAAATAACGGAACAATAAAAACAATAACAATAAAATAACAAAAGCAAAACAATAACAAAACAATGAAAACAATAACAAGAACAATAAAAACAATAACAACAATGACAAAATGATAAAAACAATAACAGAACAATAACAAAACAATAACAACAATAAATAACAATACCAAAACAATAACAAAAACAATAACAAATCAATAACAAAACAAGTAACTGTGGACAAATAAACAGAAACAAACACAGAAGCTGGACAACACAAACAAATCAAAACGAATCAACTAAAAGACTGACCCGTGTGTGAGAGAGAGAGAGAGAGAGAGAGAGAGAGAGAGAGTGGATGGAATGAAGGGTGGAAGATGTAAAGGAAATGGAACGAGAGAGAGAGAGAGAGAGAGAGAGAGAGAGAGAGAGAGAGAGAGAGAGAGAGAAAGTGGATGGAATGAAGGGTGGAAGATGTAAAGGAAATGGAACGAGAGAGAGAGAGAGAGAGAGTGGATGGAATGTAGGATGGAAGATATGAAGGAAATGGAATGAGAGAGAGAGAGAGAGAGAGAGAGAGAGAGAGAGAGAGAGAAAGTGGATGGAATGAAGGGTGGAAGATATGAAGGAAATGGAATGAGAGAGAGAGAGAGAGAGAGAGAGAGAGAGAGAAAGTGGATGGAATGAAGGGTGGAAGATATGAAGGAAATGGAATGAGAGAGAGAGAGAGAGAGAGAGAGAGAGAGAGAGAGAGAGAGAGAGAGAGAGAGAGAGAGAGAAAAAAAAAAAGTGGATGGAATGAAGGGTGGAAGGTATGAAGGAAATGGAGAGACAGACAGACGGACAGACAGACAGGGAGAGAGAGAAACACTACCCATTTTTCACCGGATAACTGGATGCTCTGACTAAAAAAAAAAAAGAGAAAAAAAAGAATGAAAAAAAAAAATGCTAGTCTTTATTGAGGTTCGTCCGGGTGTCGTTGCCGTAACAGGGGGGAGGGGGGAGGGGAGGGGAAGTGGCAGGGGAGGGGGAGGGGGAGGGGAATGGGAATGGGAGTTGGAGTGGGAGTGGGTTAGGGGGAGGGATAGAAAAAGGGCAGAGGAGAAAAGGAGGGAAGGGAGTAGCGTGTAGGGGAAGGGGAAGTAGGGGAGGGGAGGGATTTGAGAGAGGGGAAAGGGGGAGGAGAATAAGAGGAGAGGGAATAGTGGGTGGGGAAGCGACAGTAGGGGGAGGAGAGGTAGAGGGAGAGGGGCCAGGCAGAGGGGGGTTGGGGAAGGAAATAAGATGAGAGGGGAGAGAGGGTTGAAGAGATGGGGAGTAAGGACGGAAGAGGGGACAGGGAGGAGACTGGTGGGGGAGGGGTAGGAGGAAGAGGAGAGACAGAGGAGGGGGTTGTGAGGGGATATAGGAGGGGGCGAAGTACAGGGAGAGGAGGAGTAGGGGGAGAAGTAGGATGCATGGGAGGAAGTGAGGTTAGACACGGGAGACGGGGAGAGAAGGGCATAAGATGAAGAGTACTCGTAACATGGGAGGGGGGGTTAGGGGCATGGGAGGGGGGAGATTGGGTAGGGGTAGAGGAGGGGTGGAGAGAGGGAGGGACGTAGGAGGGCACGGGGATAGGGGGAGAGGTAGGGGGAGAGGGAATAGGAAGAAGGATAGGGAAAAAAGGGTTGGGGGAGGGGAGAGGGATAGGGTGGTGTTAGGGCTAGATGTATGGGGGAGGGGCAGAGGAGGGGGTATAGCTGGGAGGGGGCATAGTAGTGAGAAGAGCACGGGACACATTAAGACCCTCAACCTGTCCACCAAGTTTGGCTCAGATCGGATCAAAGCTGGCTTTTGACTGTTTGTTCTAAATGTGGTATCACTTCATTTCTGTTTACGTTGTACTGTTCACACACACACACACACACACACACACACACACACACACACACACACACACACACACACACACACACACACAGGTCCAAAAATAGTACATCCCGTGCTACCTCGCGTCGATGCAATTCCCTGCCCTGACGTAGGATCGAAGGCGCGTCCTTTCACACAACAGATAGAGACATGGGCGATACAGGTGAGAGAGGAGGAAATGGGGTGAGAGAGGCATAGGAAAAGGGGCAGGGGTAGGGGAAATGGGGGTGATAGGGAAGAGGGGGAAGGGGTTGGTAGGCTTGAGGGAATGAGGTAAGAAGGTTGAGAAGAGGGAGTGAAGGGCATGGGAGGGGGATAGAGGTAGGGAGAGGGAGGGACAGGTGACAGGGAGTAAGATGTGCGTAGAATCAGGGAGAATGAGGAGGGAGGGAGGGAGAGGAGAGGAAAGAGGAATGGGAGAGGTAGGGAAATTGGGAAGGGAAGGAGGGGATAGGAGAGGGAATAGGGATGAGAGAGGTAGGGAACATAGGATGAGGACAGGAGTGCAAATCAGCTTATATATTATAGAGTGAACTATTACTATGGTATCTTTTCTATGAGATGTGCTTGAGGATAATAAAGCAAGGAGGAGTGGTGAGAAAAGAAGGCATAGGGATGGTGTTTGGGAGGAGGGGGCGGTGTTTGAAGGGAGGGGGAGGTGTGTGGGAGGTGGGGGCAGTGTTTGAAGGGAAGGGGAGGTGTTTGAAGGGAGGGGGCGGTGTTTGAAGGGAGGGGGCGGTGTTCTGAGGGAGGGGGCGGAGTTTGGAGGGAAGGGTCGGTGTCTGGGAGGAGGGGGCGGTGTTTGGAGGGAGGAAGGGGCGGTGTTTGAAGGGAGGGGGTGATGTTTGGAGGGAGGGGGCGGTGTCTGGGTCAGGATGGTAGAAAACGTAGCACCGACACAGCTTTTATTTCAAGGGGGGACTCTCCTGTCATATTAATTCCCACACTTTTTTTTTTTCATTTTTTCATTTTTTCCTTCTCTCTTGTTCGCTTGCCTTCTCTCTCTCTCTCTCTCTCTCTCTCTCTCTCTCTCTCTCTCTTCCTTCTCTCCTGTTCGCTTGCCTTCTCTCTCTCTCTCTCTCTCTCTGGAATGAAAAGGTTAACCCACTGAGTGCGAGGGGGGGGGGAGTTCCAAAATTTCCCCAAAATCGTTTGTTCGGTAACCAGTATACAAAATAAATCGCAATTGAGAAGGTGCTTAGGGAAAGGAGGCGAGCAAAGTCCTTAGACCTGGGCAGAGGAGCAGGCCGGGTATATCAGTGCCACCACTTGAAGGCGACCCTCTCCAAGAAAGAGCTTAAGAATGAACGATTGGATAGAGAAGCGAAATCTTAGAGGGAAAGAAACTAGAAATGATTGAGCCAAAAAATAATGAAAAAAATACCAATATATATGAAGTGAACGAAAATTAAAGGGAAAAATGTTTAATCTGAAAATTGTCCATATCTTTTAAATTATATTATCTTTTTGGTTTGCCTTTTCTCAGTGTTTTTCGTTTTCTTTTTCTTTTCTTTTTTTTTTTACAAGCCTAGTAATTGGGAGGGAGAAAAATTGTGTACAGGGACCGGGGCATTCTCTCTCTCTCTCTCTCTCTCTCTCTCTCTCTCTCTTTAACATGTTTTTCTCCATTTCCTTCCTCTTCCTCCTCTGTTTTGCTTCTCATGCCTGTTATTCATTTTCTTTTACATCTCTCTCTCTCTCTCTCTCTCTCTCTCTCTCTCTCTCTCTCTCTCTCTCTCTCTCCCCTCACTGCAATATACCGTCAACACACACCATAGTTTTTGCCAGAGTTATATAGAAACTTGTACGATTTTTACGCTTTTGCCGACCGTGAAAAAGAGTATGGTGAAAAAGTGAGTGAGAGAGAGAGAGAGAGAGAGAGAGAGAGAGAGAGGAAGGTAAAGTAATGACAAAAGACAACAAATAACAAGTCTGAGAGAGAGAGAGAGAGAGAGAGAGAGAGAGAGAGAGAGAGAGAGAGAGAGAGAGAGAGTTTGCAAGTGTAATTATTGATATGGGTTTGCTAGAAGGGCATGGGAGGGTTTGACAGAGGTGTGTGTGTGTGTCGAGTATGTACGTGTGTGTCGAGTGTACTTGTGTTAAGATGGTGTGTGTCAGGTGTGTGTGTGTGTGTGTGTGTGTGTTTCCTGACATAATGTGTTTTAACATAAATGTACTAGAATGGTTTTCCTCTCCCTTACACACACACACACACACACACACACACACACACACACACACACACACACAATTCTCTCTCTCTCTCTCTCTCTCTCTCTGCTTCCCTCACCTCGTTTCCTTTAACAAACTCACTCCCCTCTTCCTTTCCACGGACCCCTCTCTTCTTCCCTCTTTCTTTTTCTCTCACTCTCGTATCTCTACTTGATTAGGTCTTTCCATCTCTCTCTCTCTCTCTCTCTCTCTCTCTCTCTCTCTCTCTCTCACACACACACACACACACACACACACACACACACACACACACACACACACACACACACACACACACACACACACACAGGATTATAGTATATCAGATAATGATGCAAATTATCTCTCATCACTCACCCATAATATACATACATATATATACTGTACATACATACATACATATATTTTAAAACCCGATTTATTTTGACTAAGTAAGCACTCGTATTTGTACATCAATTTCCAGACAAATGAAGAGGTCTTGTAAACATTGGCTTTGACGATCTTTATTACGGTGCTGTACAATATCTCCTATCTTCTGCCTATGGGTGTATTGTAATTTTCAAGAAGCGCTGCAAATCCTACTAATTCTCCCTAAATTTATAATACAGACTGTGGGAAAATGATCAAGCAGTTATTTTGGAATCCTCACGGTTTTCAAGATAACGCATTCTTGTAGCTGGTCCTGACTGCGTCCATGTTTCATCCTAAAAATTGTGGTTTGTACATAATTTCTGTTTTGAGTATTTTTCCACCACCTGAACTGTAAAATTAACAAGAATTAAGACTTTCTCTATGTGTGTTTTGCCTTCCTGTAAATCCATAGGCAGAGGAAAGAATATAATGTGGGTTACGATTCAGTACGGTTCCAAGGACGGCCAGAGTTATTGTTTACAGAACCTTGAGTTGGTTAGTCCACGCGTGAGTGTTTCCAGGACTGTGTGTATGTGGGTCTCTTGATTTGTGTACGTCATTTATGTGCGTGAATAGAAGGTTAGCACTGACGATACTCTGTGTGCGTATATCTCCTGACTTGTGTACGTCAATTATGTGCGTCAAAAGAGGGCATGCACTGACAACAATGTACGTATGTCTCGTGATTTGCGTATGTCTTTTATGTGCGTGACTAAAAGGTTTACATTGACGATACTGTGTGTGCGTGTCTCGTGATTTATGTACGTCTTATGTGCGTGAATAGAGACTTGCAGGTACATTATCAGCTCGAATGCGCGAAAATTGTTAAGTGTAAACAGAAAAGTGAAAGTACACAGACTCTCCAAGCAAATTTCGATTGTCGGCGCGTCAAAAATTACCAAAACATCGACAACTTGTTCGTTCCTTATTTCCTGTGAGTGCTTGAGTTTATTATTATTATGATTATTATTATTATTGCTGTTGTTATTAGTTTGAAAGCAGTGATAAGGAACAGGGAAATGTGCATGGAAGTAAAAAAGTCTGCATGACAATATTGCGATATCAACTCTACCGTATGGAAGTGTAGCTTGGACCTTGTTGGAAAGTGAAGAGTGGGAACAGTGGAAATGAGTTATCTGAGAGGAGCATGTGAAGTCATGTGGCGAGACCGACAAATGAGGAAGTGAAGGAGCGTTGTGGTGTGGAAAAGGATGATAGAAAGCGTTAGGAGAAATACACTGAGGTGGTTTGGCCATGTGGAGAGGATGGAGAGTGAGAGACTGACGAGGAGAGTGTATGTGAGTGAGGTGGAGGGGGGAAGAGGGAGGGGGAGGCCAAGGAAGAGATTGAGGGATGGAGTGGAGAGGTATATGAGGGGGGAGGGCGAGATTGAGGGGTCTGGCTATAGATAGAGATAGATTGTTGCTGCTACTACTACTACTACTACATACCACCACCACCACTACTCTACTGCTACTACTACTACTACTACCATCTTTTCTCATTTTACTATCACACACTGTCCTTTAATTTTAGTCTACTATCTCACATATTCCTGTTCATTATCTTTTTCTTACTCTCCTCTTTTGCCATCTTTTCTTTGCATTTCTTCGTGACTATCATTTTCTTAGTGTGAATGAGTTATGAGATGGTTGAAGAAATTTACGCACATCTTTGAGGACGTTAGGTCTGTAGGGTCTCTCTCTCTCTCTCTCTCTCTCTCTCTCTCTCTCTCTCTCTCTCTCTCTCTCTCTCTCTCTCTCTCTCTCTCTTTTGTTCCCTCCCTCGCTCACACTAGCTTTATCTTTGCTATCCCTCTCCCTCGCTTCCATTCTTATATCTCTGACTGACTTACTGCCTCTCTCTCTCTCTCTCTCTCTCTCTCTCTCTCTCTCTCTCTCTCTCTCTCTCTCTCTCTCTCTCTCTCTCAAAATTCATCATTCAGTGTCAATTTTCTTTTGCTCATTTTGTGGTAGGTGGGAGCGCTCACCGTCCACTCACTCGATGTTGCGCTGTTTACAGGTGTGCTCTAGAATTCCGTTTAATACGCCGGGTGGTAACCATAACACAAAAGGACGCTTGGTGGTCTAGTAAGTTACGGCGCTCCATTAGGGTTCAATTATCATTCAGTTTTAAGGTTTGTTTTAGGTTTATTGCTACTCAGGGAAGAGTGACTGTTCAACCTAGCCTTAAATATCTGAACTCTAAGCCTAGCCCTGGGTTCTTACGCTCTTGATGGGGATTGGATGAAGATGGATCAACTCTTTCTCATTTTTATTTTTTCTTATCATTATCATCATCGTCATCATCATCATCATCATCATCATTATTGTTATTATGCATTGTAATAATCATCATCATCATTATTGTTATTATTCATTGTAATCATCATCATCATCATCATCGTCATCATCATCTCCTCCTCCTTCTCCACCTCTGTCTCCTCCTCGTCTTGTTTATCACCATCATCATCATCATCATCATCATCATCATCATCATCATGTCTTTCTCCTTTTCCTCTTTCTCCACCTTTTCCTTTTATCCTCCTCCTCCTCCTCCTCCTCCTCCTCCTCCTCCTCAGTCTATCATGCTGCCGTAACCATGGTGATAGATAGCCAACCCTTCCCTCACTCTCTCTCACTCTTATTTTTTCACTCTCTCCCACTCTCTCTCTCCTCTCATCCTTGTCTTCTGTTCTTTCCTCTCCTTCTTCCTCCCTGTCCTCTCTTCTCTCTCTCTCTCTTTCCTCTCCTTGCTCTTCTTACCTTCTTCTCTCTTTTCTTCTTCTTCCCTCTCCTTTCCTCTCTTCTTACCTTCTCCCCTCCTCTTTTCCCTCTACCTTCTTCCCTCTCTTCTTCCTCTTTTTCCTTCTTTTCTTCTTCTCTTGTTCCATATGCTTCCTCTCTTCCTCCTCCTCCTCCTCCTCCTCCTTCTTTCTTCTGTTCCTCTTTCCTTCATCCTTCTCTTCCTCCTCCTCCTCCTCCTCCTCCTCCTCCTCCTCATCCTCCTCTTTCCTCCCCTCTTCCTTTTTTTTATTCCTCTTCCGCTTCTTTTTTTTCCTCTTCCTCTTTTTTTTACTCTTCTGTTCCTCCCCCACCCTCCTCCTCCTCCTCATCATCATCATCATCATCATCATCATCATCCTTCTTCTTCTTCTCCTCCTCCTCCTCCTCCTCCTATGACTAAGTGATATCACAGAAGCCTGCGATGAGGTCACAAAAGACGCAAATGATCAAACTCTATACGTTATCCATGTTGGTACAAATGATCTGAAGCGCAGTAGATCAGAGGAATTGCTAGCAAAGTATCATGAAATGATCAAACGATTCAAAACTAAGTCCACAAATGTGATAATATCTGGTATACTCCCAAGGATCAAGGCAGAAAATAGTTTCTATGATAAGGCCTTCAGCACAAATAACCGGCTCAAATCTCTCTGCACGCAAGAGGGAGTCGACTTTGTCAATCTGTGGGACCAGTTTTATGAGCAACATACTCTATTCCAGAAAGATGGTCTCCATTTGAACTCAGTAGGAGCGGCACGGCTAGGTAGACTTCTACACGATAATGTTGCCCTCTTCAGATCAAAAAACGCGGCATGTCCAGGAACAGTAACCTTAACGTAAATACCCACAAAGTCAGATCACCAACTGTTCGGAACGGAATTAGAGTCTGCTATGCTAACGCACGTAGTCTACGTAACAAGTTTGAGGATTTAGAATCTCTAATTTACCTAGAAAATTATGACATCATTGGCATCACAGAGTCCTGGATTAACACATCTGACCGTGACTTTCTAGCGGAATACTCACTAACAGGGTACAATATTTTCAGCTGTGAGCGACCACATCGAGCTGGTGGCGGTGTTTTACTATATGTGAAAACTAGTCTCCATCCCCTTGTGCTATCCAAACCCAGTATTACCAACATAGATGCCAGTTATGTTCAGCTAAGTATTAATTCACACAAAATAAATATATGTCTCATCTATCGTCCGCCAGCACAGTCAACTGAGACAGATGAAAAACTTTATGATCAAATTGCGGAAATTTGTTGTCAAGAGGATAGCGTAATTTTTGGAGACTTTAATCTACCGGTAACAAAGTGGGGTGAACCACTGACAGCACACTCAGGACAAGAGCTTTATACGAATCTTCAGGAAAGCGCCCTTTCCCAACACGTAGAATACCCAACGAGAGGAAACAATATCCTAGACATCATCTTGACTACAAATGATAACCTAGTCAACAACGTTGAAATAGGACCTGAGTTTAGTTCCAGTGATCATCGAACTATACAGTTTAATATTACTACTGAAAAAGTAAAAGAAACGGAGAGCAAAGAAAAGGTCCCAGATTATCGTAGAGCTAATTTCAACAGGCTCAGAGCGCTACTTGCAACTGCAGATTGGAATCAAATGTCTGAAACCGATGACATAAACCAAGCATGGGAAATATTCACCGAAAAATTTAATGAAGTGGTAAAGTCATGTGTGCCACTACGTAACAGACGTCCAGCTGGAAATAGTAAACCAAAGTGGTGGTCCAGTGAAATAAAAAGTAACTTAATAGCCAAAAAACAGGCATACCATAAATATAAAGCTACACAAAATAATGATGATAAATTACAATACGATAATCTACGCCGCACATCGAAAAGACTTATTAAACAAAGCAAAAGAGCACTGGAGATCCACATTGCTAATACGTGCAAATCAAATCCTAAAGAATTTTACAGTTACATTAGAAAGAAAAAGGTTATGACTACATCAATAGGTCCTCTAGAAACAAACAATGGCAGACACACTGAAAATGAGGTCGAAATGGCAAACATTCTTAACGATTACTTTGCGTCTGTTTTTACAGTAGAAAACACCACCAGAAACCTACTGTTACCCACAAACCAAGCAAATAGCACAGTCCTTAGTAACTATGCTATCCATAATAATGATATCCTTTCAGCCATAAATAGTACGGACATAAACAAAACCCCTGGCCCCGATAAAATATCACCGAGAATTCTCAAAGAAGCAAAACATGAGTTACTGCTGCCACTCTCTGTCTTATTCAATAAATCATTAAGTACTGGGAAAGTTCCACACGAATGGAAACTAGCAAATGTAACACCAATTTTCAAAAAAGGAAATGAGTCGCACCCAGGAAATTACAGACCAATCAGCTTAACATCAGTAGTGTGCAAGTTAATGGAAAAAATCATAAGAGATAAAATAGTTAATTATCTAGAAGAAAATAATATAATTAAAGACTCGCAACATGGATTCAGACATCGTCGTTCATGCTTAACTAACTTACTGGACTTCTTCCATGATGTTTACAAATCATACGATGACTCAAGAGCAGTAGATATAATTTACCTCGACTTTCAGAAAGCATTTGACACTGTCCCTCACAAGCGTCTCATGAGAAAAATAGAAGCACATGGAATAAAAGGAAAGACGCTAAAATGGTTACAAGACTGGCTGTCAGACCGAAAACAGCGAGTTGTGATAAACGGAAAGGAATCCAAATGGCGTAATGTGATCAGCGGCGTTCCCCAAGGCTCAGTACTTGGACCGATACTTTATTATCTATATAAATGACATTGATGAGGGTCTAAATTGTAAAGTATCCAAATTTGCAGATGATACTAAAATAACCAGTAAAGTCACTTCAAAATTACAGTGGCAGCAGTTACAAAATGACCTTAATACTTTAGCAAGCTGGGCAGAAAAATGGCAAATGAAATTCAACACAGAAAAATGTAAAGTACTTCATATTGGAAGTAACAATGTCCATGCAAATTACAAAATGAACAATATTCAGTTATCAAGTACAGACAGTGAAAAGGATCTTGGTGTGATAATATCAAATGACCTAAAACCAAGCAAGCAGTGTACCGATGCGGTAAAAATTGCAAACAAGCTAGTGGGTTTTATTGGAAGAACTTTCGAGTTTAAATCGGAAAAAGTCATACTTGCCTTGTACAACTCGCTAGTGCGCCCCCATCTTGAGTATTGTGTGCAATTCTGGTCTCCGTACTACAGAAAGGACATTGAAAAATTAGAGAAAATTCAGCGAAGAATCACAAAAATGGTACCACGACTTAGAAACAAACCATATGAGGAACGCCTTGAAGAACTTAAATTATTTAGCCTAACGAAGCGCAGGTTAAGAGGGGACCTTATTGAAGTTTTCAAAATCATGAAGGGATATGACAACTTAGACATGAATAAATATTTTGATATAGACCGGTCGAGTCAAACCAGAAGTAATGGCTGCAAAATCATGGGAAAACGATTCCAATCCCACGAAGCAAAATACTTCTTCTTTAACAGAGTTGTAAATATCTGGAACAGATTACCCTCAGATACCGTGAACAGTATCTCAATTGAGACATTCAAAAACAAATTAGACAAGTATTTGCATGAAAATCCTCAGCTGACTCTTTTTCTGTCCGAATAACTTGCTTTTTATAGCTACGGTACATGTAAGTTCATGCCCCCTTAGTCTACAAGACACCCCGTAAACAATGTACCCGTACATAGTGTTGCGTCACGATATTATACATTTCCAATTTATTCGGTGCAAACAAAGCAATATAAGCACAGATTAGGATCTGCACAGATAACCCTGAGTTAACGGTCACTACTCTTACTTTCGACCTGTGATGGGCTGTGGATCACTGAGGGTCCCTGTTAGTCAAGTGACCACCATCGGGATTTTTTAATGTACCAGGGGTCACTGCTTCAGGATGAAACTTGTGTACTGTCCCACATGGGAGAGTTCCTTGTCTCAGTGGAGTGAACGGAGCTATTGCCTGATTGACTGCTGCCTACCTAAAAAGCGCCAGGGAAGGTTGCCGCACCACCCCTAAACATCCACTCTGTGCATTGCACATCCACACTGTGCACTGTGCAGTCCCCTTTTATCTGAGACACCCGACCTATATACTTTTCAGTCTCCCCAGCGCAAAGAAAGCAATATAAGCACAGATTAGGAGCTGCACAGATAACCCTGAGTTAACGGTCACTACTCTTACTTTCGACCTGTGATGGGCTGTGGATCACTGAGGGTCCCTGTTAGTCAAGTGACCACCATCGGGATTTTTTAATGTACCAGGGGTCACTGCTTCAGGATGAAACTTGTGTACTTGTCCCACATGGGAGAGTTCCTTGTCTCAGTGGAGCAAACGGAGCTAGGGCCTGATTGACTGCTGCCTACCTTAAAAGCGCCAGGCAAGGCTGCTGCACCACCCTAAACATCCACACTATGCAGTGTGTAGCTTCCACGTTATGTCCACAGACTTCCCATTAACTCAATGTAACTGGTTTATAATGTCATGCCGTAACTATTATTTTATTTGTTTACTTTCTCTTTCAGGTTACTCTATCGGGTAGCTTATAGATAAAGTATTATAGAATGTGACTTTTCCTTTCCAATGTTTCCTATAAAATTTCCATGTCAGTTTTTCCATGCTGCATGGTGGTTTTTCTCACTTTTTCCTGGAGGGTTTGGTGGTGGGGGGAGCCTTCTTGCTTTCCTATCCTTATCCTTCAACATGTAGAGTTAGATCTTGTAGTCATAGTTTTCTCTAACAAGCAGCCTCGAAAGGACCATAAGGTCTGTTGCTGTTTGCTTTCCTGTGTAATCCTGTGTAATCCTCCTCCTCCTCCTCCTCCTCCTCCTCCTCCTCCTCCTTCTTCGTTCTTGTCATGGTCTGGTAGCCATGGTGATGGTTCGCCAACCCTTCTCTCTCTCTCTCTCTCTCTCTCTCTCTCTCTCTCTCTCTCTCTCTCTCTCTCTCTCTCTCTCTCTATCTATCTATCTATCT
>NC_136973.1:6617500-6620000 GCF_032717465.1 Coenobita brevimanus | reverse complement strand
TTTCTCTTTCACTGTTTCTTCATTTCCTTGATTTCTCTCGTTTGCTTCATTTCCCTTCTCT
Organism: Coenobita brevimanus; assembly: GCF_032717465.1. NCBI lineage: Eukaryota > Metazoa > Arthropoda > Malacostraca > Decapoda > Coenobitidae > Coenobita > Coenobita brevimanus. Next base: position 6,619,939 of record NC_136973.1, on the reverse strand, counting down.
GTCTGCCATCTCATTGTCTCATCTTCATTGCCTTTCCTTCTCATCTCTGTCATCTCCTCTTCTAATATCTCTCTCTCTCTCTCTCTCTCTCTCTCTCTCTCTCTCTCTCTCTCTCTCTCTCTCTCTCATCTCCGCTCATTTCTCAGACATGTTGCCCTCTCTCAGAAATTGACACACACGCTCCTTACTCTTACTGATGTCATTTCCCCTCACTCATTTCCCATCTCTCCCTTCATTTCCCTCCTTCTTTATATTCCTTTAAGTCCTCATTTCCATTTCCATTTCCTTCCCTCTTTCATCACCTCCTTTTCTTTCTTTTGTCTTCTCTCATGTCCTCTTCCTTCTATTTCCTTTCCTCATCTCCACTCCTTTGGTCATCTCCACTCATCTCCCCGACTTATTGCTCCCTCTCTCAACAGATGATGCACTCTCTCTCCTCCAACTTTTACCATTATCATTTCTCTTTCCCACCATCTCTTGTCATGTCCACTCATTTCTCTCATCTCCCCATTGATTTATTTCATCTCCACCCATATCCTCCCTCTTTCCGTAACACATCTCTTTTATCTTCTTTCTCTTCATTTCCCGCCTCTCCTCTCATTTCCCTCTCTCATCCTCTCATCTCCACTCATCTGTCCAGCATACTGTCTCTCATCTCAGTATATACGGTCATCTCTTTATTCTTCTTTCTCTTCATTTCCTCCTCTCCTGTCATTTCCCTTTTTCATTCTCACCTCTTCCCTCATCTCCCCCTCTAAGCCCCTCATCTCCACTCATCTCCCCAACATACTACCTCTCTTCTCTGCATATATACTCACTCCTCCTACCTTTGCTGTAATCCTTTCCTCAGCTTCATTTCTCCTCATTTCCTTCTTTCTTCCGGCCTCTTAACCTTTCATCTTCCTTTCCTTCATTTCTTTCCTAATCCATTTCATTATCTCATTCATTTCCATTGTCCCTTGAAATCCCCTCATCTCCACTCACTTCCACCACTTCTCCCTTTCATTTCCTCTCTCATCCCTTCATTTCACTCATTTCCCTTTTTCCCGTTAACAGATAGGTATATTCCTTCTTCTGTTTGTTATCATTTCACCTTATTCATTTCCCTTCATCTCCGTTCATTTCTCTTTTCTCCTTATATCCCCATCTCATTTCCTCTCATCCTCGTATTCTTTCTTCCCCACCACATCCCTTCTCATCTTCTTTTTCACTTCCTCATTCCATCTTATTCATTTCCCTTCATTTCCGTTCATTTCCATTCTCTCTTCTCATATCTCATCTTATCCTCACATCCTCTCTTTCCCACCACATCCCTTCTCATCTTCTTTTTCACCTCAGTTTACTCTCATCTCCCTCTCATCTCCACTCATTTCCTCAACATATTGCCCCTTTCACGTCATCTGATGTAATTCGCTTCTCCTTCAACTTTTGCTGTCATTTCTTCCTCTTCATTTCCTCTTATGACATTTCCTTCGTCCTTCATATCCTTTCATTTCCTCTTCATTGACTCTCTTTTCCCTCTCCTTTACCCTCATCTCATTCAGTTGTCATTTCTTCACACATCTCCCTTTTGTCTTTATTTTCTCATTTCCCTCTCGTCTCCTTTCGCTCCTCATTTCCCTCTCTCCTCTTCTCCTTTCTCTCCTCATTTCCCTCCCCCTCTCCTCGTTTCTCTCATTTCCGCCTCTTCATTTCTCTTTTCATCTCCCTTTCTCCTCCCCATATTCCTTTCCTCATCTCCCCCTCTCCCCTCATTTCTCTCCTCATTTTCTTCCCTCCCCCTCTTCTCTCATTTCTCTCCTTATTTCCCCCTCTCACCCTCATTTCTCTCCTCATCTTCCTTCCTCCCCCCTTCCCACATTTCTTTCCTCATCTTCCGCTCTCCTCCCATCATTTCTTTCCTCATCTCCCCTCCCCTCATTTCTCTTCCCTTTTTCACTCATTTCCCTTTCATTTTCCATCTCATCCCCCCTCTCCCCTCATTTCCCCCTCTCCTCCCATCATTTTCCATCTCCACATTTCCCCTTCTCCCCTCATTTCCCCTCTCCTCCCATCACTTCCCTCCTCACCTCCCCCTCTCCCCTCATTTCCCCCTCTCCTCCCATCATTTTCCATCTCCTTATCTCCCCCTCTCCCCTCATTTCCCTCCTCATTCCCACTCTCCCCTCATTTCCCACTCTTCTCCCATCATTTCCCATCTCCTCATCTCCCCCTCTTCTTCCATCATTTCCCTCCTTACCTCCCCCTCTCCCCTCATTTCCCCCTCTCCTCCCATCACTTTCCATCTCCTCATCTCCCCCTCTCCCCTCATTTCCCTCCTCATTCCCACTCTCCCCTCATTTCCCACTCTTCTCCCATCATTTTCCATCTCCTCATCTCCCCCTCTTCTCCCATCATTTCCCTCCTTACCTCCCCCTCTCCCCTCATTTCTCCCCTCTC
>NC_136973.1:6600000-6612500 GCF_032717465.1 Coenobita brevimanus | reverse complement strand
AGTGGATTTGATGTGAGAGAGAGAGAGAGAGAGAGTGAGAGAGGGGGGGGGGCTGGAGGAGAGACGGACAGAGACAGAAAGACAGAGAGAGAGAGACAGACAGACGAAGAAAGAGAAAGGAGGATGTCATTTTTGTAGGAAGCGGGGTGTGTTGGGAGTCAAAGGTAGAGAGAGAGAGAGAGAGAGAGAATATAATAGAAACGTCATCGAGCTGAAGAGATTTAATAGACAAGTTTTTTTTTTTTAGGGTAAGTGTGAAAGAGAGAGAGAGAGAGAGAGAGAGAACTTTTCCAAACCTCTTCTCTCGGTGATGGGGAAGAAGATGGAGAAGAGTAGACGAAATAAGAGAGGAGAGAGAAAAGAGAGGGGGTGATCGAGGGGGCACTAGGGTGAACAAAAAAGAGTTGGGGTGATTGAGTTATTGAGAGGGCAGTGAGATGGGGGTGATAGGGTGTGAAGGGGTGAGTGCTGGGGAGAAGGGGGTGACCAGGTGTGCCCATAATCACACCACATAAAGCAGTGATGATGGTATGAATTATGGATTGTGGTGGTGTGGTGGGGTGTGGTGGGGGGATGGTGTGTGTGTGTGTGTGTGTGTGTGTGTGTGTGTGTGTGTGTGTGTGTGTGTGTGTGTGTGTGTGTGTAATCAATATCCTCTCACTTCAGCATTCCTATGGTACTTTCATGTTAACAGCTTCACATTCTTTCCTTGGCACTTCTTCGTGACTAGCATCATATTCTAGCACAGGATTGATGATTGATGTTACCTGTAAGCCAAGTTAAAGTGAACGGGGTATAGAGAGTGTCCTTACCTTCCTCAGTACTGTGTTTATTTTTTGAGTAATTTTTTTTTTAACAGGGTGTACTGTCAGAGGATTTTATTTAACACAGGATAGTTGCCCAGTATAGTAAAGGGGTTGGGAGAGGCTGAAAGAGTGACGAGAGAGGGGGTAAATAGACAGATCGATAGAGTTAGATGGAGGATGATAGATAGACAGATAGATAGATAGATAGACAAAGAAAGATAGATAGATAGACAGACAGGCAGACAGACAGAGGCAGAGAAAGAAAAATTGTCCTCTCTACTCACACACACACACACACACACACACACACACACACACACACACACACACACACACACACACACATTTCATGTTACCTGTTGTTTTGATTACCTGTAATTAATATAAGCAAATCCTTACCTTTTTTGCACTTAGTTGTCTCAGTCTTTCTTAAGTCTTTCCTCTTCCCCTTCCCTGCCTCCTTCCACCTCTCTTTCCTTCCCCTCACCCCTCCACGCCTCCCCATCACCCCTTTCCCCTCCCATCATCCCTTTCCCCTACCCACACCACCCCTTACCCTTCCCTCTCTCGATCTCATCCCCGCTCCCCACCACCCCTTCCCTCTCCCCAACACCCCTTCCCCCTCCCCACATCCCTTCACCTCCCCGCCTTCTTGCCCTTGGAGTGTTACCCTAAGGGGAGAGTTGTACCACAGGGCTCTTGTCACCCCTTGGAGGGCCCTTCTTGTCCCCCTTACGGGCCCCTTTCACCCTCCTGCACCCCCCTTCATTATCATCATCATCATCGTTACTGTCGTCATCCTTATCATCATTATCGTCATCATCATCATCATCATCATCATTTTGTCACTCATCTCTCATCATCTTGTCACTCATTTCTCATCATCATCATCATCATTATCATAATTATTTAGTCACTCCTTTCTCCTCCATTATCATCATCATCGGTATCATCAGCATCATCGCCATGATGTGGTCATTCTTCCCTCCTCCATCACGATCATTATCATCATCATCATCATCATTTTGTTACTCCTCTCTCCTCCATCACCATCATCATCATCATCATCATCTTCATCATCATCATCGTCATTATGTGGTCACTCTTCCCTCCTCCATCACCATCATCATCATCATCATCATCATCATCATCATCATCATCATTATCATCATCATCATAATCATCATCATCATCAACTCCGCTTCACTCCCTTAACACCTTCCTATGACTCACTTAGCAGAATGAAACCTATAAATAAATGGAAGAGAATACAAGAGTTGCTCCCACGATGTAAGGGGGTTTATGGTGACAGTATTAACCCTATCAGCTGAATAAAATCGTCTGCTTGGCCCGTATACTCTTGGCGGCTTTTAGAAGACTCCCTAACACCTCTTCCTTAGCGATTTATTTTTTGGATGTGGCCGGTTAATATTTTATTTTAAGATAACACATGGGAGAATAGGAAGGCGTAAAAAAAATAAATCGCTTAGGAAGAGGTGTTAGGGAGAGAATACAGGCCCAGGAGTTGTCCCGATTATGAGGAGGCTAAATAGGGAGTAGCGAAAGATTCCATTCAATTAATCCCTTCAGTGTGGGAACGTGGTTTGGATTTGTTTCATATTAATCCCAGATGATTTTATTCAGCTTAGGAAAGATCTCTCGTCCTGAAGGGGTTAATGGAGGGTTTATGTAATCCCTCCAGTACAAAATCCCTCCAGTACAATTAATCCCTCTAGTACAATTAATCCCTCTAGTACAATTAATCCCTCCAGTACAATTAATCCTTCCAATACAATAAATCCCCCCTAAGCTCCATAAAATCGTCTGAAGGAAGAATAGAGTACAAAACAGGTCATCTCTTAGCTCTGTCTCTCTGCCGCACTGTTGCATCACTTCCTCTAGACCGAAAGAGATACAGTTATTCCTTCCGGCATTATCCCTTCCTGTCTCACCTCCCAGGGCAGCTACAGGTAGTGGAAAAAGGTGGTCTGCTACTTCACTGCGTCTGCGTCACACTCAGGGCACGTCCGTCACACTGTTGCCTATTTATCTGCGTCGGCGTCACACTTAGGGCATGTCTGTCACTTTCTTCCCTATTAATCAGAGGGAGAATTGTTACTAGAGATATATACTAAGTCTCTCTCAGTTTAGCACTATTATCCAGCAGAGGAAAGTGAAAAAGAATAAGAGGTAAAATAGTAAGATAGAGACATCCTAAAGCAAGCTCACTTTATCTCACTTTAGGACCATCTGTGACAAAGAGAAAGGGTGAAATTTTAGGCAGAGAGAAGACTACACAGCTCTCAGCATAGGAATATTTTAGCCCGCAGAGGAAAGTAAATAAGCAGAGAAGGTGAATTATGAAGCAAATATTTTTCTCCTCGACTGTACAGTATGCAGCGCCCGTCTGTCTGCATATTTTCAACCACGGTCATTTTAACAGTATGATGATAGATAGATAGATGGATAGATAGATAGATGGATGGATAGATGGATGGATGGTACGGTAGATACATATAATTAGTTCTGGGATAATTGTCTTCACTGCCTTATTTCCCCCTGCTTACGACCTCATGTGTTTTTATTGCATTACCGGTATGTGTTCAGCGTCTCTCTCTCTCTCTCTCTCTCTCTCTCTCTCTCTCTCTCTAGTAACCTTCTCTCTGTCTCTTTCGCCGTCTCTCCATCTCTCTTTTTAAGTCCAGTCTCTCTCTCTCTCTCTCTCTCTCTCTCTCTCTCTCTCTCTCTCTCTCTCTCTCTCTCTCTCTCTCTCTCTCTCTCTCTCTCTCTCTCTCTCTCACCACCTTGCCTGTAATTCTGCTCGCCTCCTCACCAAACTTTTCCAATCCCACCTCTGCCTCTGCTTCTCACTCTGCCTTTCTCACTTCATTCTTTTCCACGCAGACTTTCTCTCTCTCTCTCTCTCTCTCTCTCTCTCTCTCTCTCTCTCTCTCTCTCTCTCTCTCTCTCTCTCTCTCTTTTGCGTCTTTTTTTAATCTTTCTTGAGGGATTAGGGGTTTGTAGAAGTGTGTGTGTGTGTGTGTGTGTGTGTGTGTGTGTGTGTGTGTGTGTGTTTCGTTTCATTGTTTTTGTTTATCTCTCTCACTCTCTGTATGGATAACTGTCTGTCTGTCTGTCTGTCCATCTGTCTGTCTGTCTGTCTGTCTGTCTCCGTCCTATCTTCTATCTGTCTGTCTGATTAGTTGCCTGTCTGTGTCCCTAACTATCTATCTACCTATCTGTCTATCTATCTCTATCTATCTATCGATCTATCCATTTACCTTTCTTTGTATCTATCTGTCCATCTATCTATCTGTCCATCTATCTGTCTAACCATCTATCTATCCATCAATCTATCTATCTGTCTATCTATCTATCTATCTAGCTGTCTGTCTGTCTATCTGTTGCTTTCTTGCAGCGCTTAGACTCTGCAGATTTTCGCGGTGGGATTAAAGCACCGCGAAAATCTCTCTCTCTCTCTCTCTCTCTCTCTCTCTCTCTCTCTCTCTCTCTCTCTCTCTCTCTCTCGTGTGTGTGTACGTATGTACGTATGTGTCTGCCTTTCTGTCTGTATCTGTATGTGTGTGTGTGTGTGTGTGTGTGTGTGTGTGTGTGTGTGTGTGTGTGTGTGTGTGTGTGTATGTGTGTGTGTGATTGAAGGAGGGAGACGAAGTGATGAAAATTTTTGATGCCTATTCTCTTTATGTCTATTTCATCACTATCTCTAATCTCTCACTGTCTCTAATCTCTCACTATCTCTAATCTCTCGCTATCTCTACTCTGTCACTATCTCTATTCTATCACTATCTCAATTTTTTCACTGTCTCTATTCTCTCACTATCACTATTCTATCACTATCTCTAATCTGTCACTATATCTGTTGTCACTATCTCTATCACTATCTCTGTTCTCTCTCTGTTCTATCACTATCTCTGTTCTCTCACTATCTCTAATCTATCACTATCTCTATTCTGTCACTATCTCTATTCTTTTACTATCTCTAATTTATCACTATCTCTATTCTTTCACTATCTCTAATCTATCACTATCTCTATTCTATCACTCTCTTTTATCACTAGCTCTATTCTATCACAATCTCTATTCTATCACTATCTCTATTCTATCACTATCTCTTTTATCACTATCTCTATTCTTTCACTATCTCTGTTCTATCACTATCTCTAGTCTGTCACTATCTCTATTCTATCACTTTATTCTGTCACTATCTCTATTCTGTCACTATATTTTATCCCTCTCTCTAATTTATCACTATCTCTATTCTGTCACTATCTCTATTCTATCACTATCTCTTTTATCACTATCTCTATTCTTTCACTATCTCTATTCTATCACTATCTCTTTTATCACTATCTCTATTCTTTCACTATCTCTATTCTATCACTATCTCTATTCTACCACTATCTCTATTCTCTCACTATCTCTATCCTACCACTATCTCTATTCTGTCACTATCTCTAATCTCCCACTATCACAATTCTCTCACTATCTCTATTCTCCCACTATCTCTATTCTCTCACTATCTCTATTCTCTCACTATCTCTATTCTCTCACTATCTCTATTCTACCACTATCTCTATTCTACCACTATCTCTATTCTCTCACTATCTCTATCCTACCACTATCTCTCACTATCTCGCATCTCTCACCAAAATAAAATAATAGAGATGAATGTGTAAAGGAGGTAGGGAGGATAGTGGATAGTGATAGGAAAAAGGAAAGTTCTTTTGATTCATTATTTCTGAGCAAAGAGTGGAAATGAGAGGATGGGAGATGACTGGGTGAGGGTGTTTTAGCGCCCACATTACCGTTTGGGTGATGACTCCGGTAGGACATGAATCTGGGTGCAAGAGTGAGAGCAGTGGAAATGAGACAGAAGAGTGAGAGCAGTGGAAATGAAATACTTAAAGGAGAAGAGTGGGAGCAGTGGAAATGAGACTTAGAGGAGGAGAGTGAGCAGAAGGAAATGAGAGAGAGAGAGAGAGAGAGAGAAGTGGAAATGAGGCAGAGAAGAGTGAGATCAGTGGAAAAGAGACTGTCAGAGAAGAATGGGCAGTGGAAATGAGACAGAGGAGAAGAGTGACAACAGTGGAAATGAGACAGGGGAGAAGCGTGAGAGCAGTGGAAATGAAATACTTAAAGGAGAAGTGTGACAGCAGTGGAAATGAAATACTAAATGGAGAAGAGTGAGAGCAGTGGAAATGAGACAGAGAAGCGTGAGAACAGTGGTAATGAGACAGAGAAGAGCGAGAGCAGTGGAAATGATTTAGAGAGGAGTGAGAGCAGTGGAAATGAACCTTTTAGAGAATGTGTTGGTTCAGAGGTAAGAGAGGATAAGAAAATTTGGATATTATTAAAGATGTAGATCAAGGAAGTCGAGAGAGAGAGAGAGAGAGAGAGAGAGATGAATAGGGTGGTGAAAAGGGTATGTATGGTTGAATTTGAGGGGAGGATGAGGCGTGAGAGAACGAAAGGGAATGTGGTGGGATGTGCTAAGTGAATGGATGGGAAGCTGAGGTTAGGAAACTGAGGTAGCAAAGGAAATGACGATGAACTGTAGTAGTAGTAGTAATAGTAGTAGTAGCATTCACAACTCCAAATGGTGAACTGTATTATGAAGGTACAGTAGGTGTTGATCTTCACAGTTTAACTTATAAATGGATGGAGGTGATGTTTGTTTTATAGTAGTAGTAGTAGTAGTAGTAGTAATAATAATAATAGTAGTAGTAGGGAAGGGACTGAGGAACATTTGATTAACCAGGCAGCTCCACCGCCCAGTTATATCGTTGCCACCACGTGAAGGCGTCCCTCTCCACCACTATAAGGATAAAAAAGAATAAATAAGAAGAAGTACTTACAGAGTGCAACATCCGACCTCCATAATTGCTCTAAATTTGCCGTGTGACCTTGACCTTCGATTATTCTCAAAATTGACATATCCTTCTTGCCTGACCCTCAACCCTTCCACCGAGTTTGGTCAAAACTGGATCAAACCTGAACTGACCTTGCCGTGTGACACATACCTTTGACCTACTGTTCTCAAAGTCGAATTTTATTATCCTTGCCTGACCGTCAGTTCTTCCACTAAGTTTGGTCCAGATCGAATTAAAAAGGTTATAGGGACGAATATTTGACCTTATCTCATGACCTTGATTTTTAACTGATTACTCTCGAAATTAAATCCCTTCATCCTTGCCTTATCCTGAACCTTTCCATTAAGTTTGGTCTAAATCGGATTAAAATAGTTTATCATGCCATGTGACCTTGACCTTTCACCTGTTGCTTTCAAAAATTAATAGGTCTCCCCCTCTCCTGACCCTCAACCCTGCCACCAAGTTTGGTTTAAATCAGACAGAAACTGTTTTAGTTATTTTGTTCACACACACACACACACACACACACACACACACACACACACACACACACACGCTCTATCGCTCCTTCAGGTGTAATAACGAAAGCAACCATGTCTCCCCCCCCCCTCTCTCTCTCTCTCTCTCTCTCTCTCTCTCTCTCTCTCTCATTAAGGCCAAGAAGAGGTGCTCTTGAAGTGGCCAATGTACCTGAGTAGGGGAAGAGAAGTGGAAGAGAAAGAGTAATGAGAAAAAGAGGAAGTGAAGGAAGTGGGGAGGAAATGTGGGAAGTGGGGAAGTGAGGGAAGTGGGGAGGAAGTGTGGGAAATGGAGAGGAAGTGTGGGAAGTGGGGAGGAAGTGTGTGGAGTGAGGGGAGGTGTGTGGAGTGGGGAGGAAGTGTGTGAAATGGGGAGGAAGTGTGGGAATTGAGGAGGAAGTGTGGGAAATGGGGAGGAAGTGTGGGAATTGAGGAGGAAGTGTGTGGAGTGGGGAGGAAGTGTGTGAAATGGGGAGGAAGTATGGGAATTGAGGAGGAAGTGTGGGAAGTGGGGAGGAAGTGTGGGAACTGGAGAGGAACTGTATGAAGTGGGTAAGAAGTATGGATTGCGGGGAGGAAGTTTGGGTAGTGGGGAGGATGTGTGGGAAGTGAGTAGGAAGTGTGGGAAGTGGGGAAGAAGTGTATGAAGTGGGAAGAAGTATGGATTGCGGGGAGGAAGTGTGGGAAGTGGGGAAGAAGTGTATGAAGTGGGAAGAAGTATGGATTGCGGGGAGGAAGTGTGGGAAGTGGGTAAGAATGGTGAAGTTGATAGGAAGTGTGGGAAGTGAGTAGGAAGTTTGGAAAGTGGGTAAGAAGAGTGTGAGGTGGATGGGAAGTGTGGGAAGTGGGTAAGACGAGTATGAAGTGGATAGGAAGTGTGGGAAGTGAGTAAGAAGAAAGTGAAGTAGATAGGAAGTGTGTGAAGTGGGAGGAAGCGTGGGAAGTGGGGAGGAAGTGTGGAAAGTGGGGAGGAAGTGTGTGAAGTGGGAGGAAGCGTGGGAAGTGGGAAGTGTCGGATGTGGGTATGAAGTGTGTGAAGTGGGTAGAAAGTGTGTGAAGTGGATAGGAAGTGTGTGAAGTGGGTAGAAAGTGTGTGAAGTGGATAGGAAGTGTGTGAAGTGGATAGGAAGTGTGTGAAGTGGGAGGAAGTGTGGGAAGTGGGTAGGAAGTGTGTGAAGTAGGTAGAAAGTGTGTGAAGTGGGAAGGAAGTGTGGGAAGTGGGGAGGAAGTGTGGGAAGTGGAAAGGAAGTGTCGGGAGTGGGAAGGAAGTGTGGGAAGTCGGAAGGAAGTGTAGGAAGTGAGAAGGATTTGTGGAAAGTACGAAGTGTGTGAAGTGGGCAGGAAGTGTGTGGTGTTAGAGGAAATGTCTGAGGTGATAGGGAGGTGTAGGAAATGGGGAGGAAATATAGAAAGTTAGGAGGAAGTGTGTGAAGTGGGGAGGAAGTGTGTGAAGTGGGAAGGATGTGTGGGAAGTGAATAGGAAGTGTGGTAAATGGGGAGGATGTGTGTGAAGTGGGAAGGATGTGTGGGAAGTAGGGAGGATGTGTGGGAAGGGGATAAGAAGTGTGGTAAGTGGGAAGGAAGTGTGTGAAGTGGGAAGGATGTGTGGGAAGTAGGGAGGATGTGTGGGAAGGGGATAAGAAGTGTGGTAAGTGGGGAGGATGTGTGGGAAGTGGATACGAAGTGTGGTAAGTGGGAAGGAAGTGTGTAAAGTGGTGAGGAATTGTGGGACGTGGAGAGGATGAGTGGGAAGTGGTAAGAAAGTATGTGAAGTGGTGAGGAAGTGTATGAAGTGGGAAGTGAGGGAAGTGGGAATTAAGTGTGGGAATTGGGAAGGAAGTGTGGAGAAAGTGTGGGAAGTGGAGAGGGAGTGTGTGAAGTTGGAAGAAAGTGTGTGAAGTGGGGAGGGAGTGTGGGAAGTGGGAAGAAAGTGTGAAGTGGGGAGGACGTGTGGGAAGTGGGAATTAAGTGTGGGAAGTGTGGAGGAAGTGTGGGAAGTTGGGAGGAAGTGTGTGAAGTAGGAAGCGTGTGAAGTTGGGAGGAAGTGTGAGAAGTGGGGAGGAAAGGTGAGAAGTGGGAAGGAAGTGTGGGAAATGGAGAAGTGTGTGATGTTGGGAGGAAATGTGGGAAGGAACTGTGGAGAGTGAGGAGGAAGTATGGGAAGCGGGGAAGAAGAGTAGAAAGTGAGGAGCAAGTGTGGGAAGTGTGGAAGATAGGAAATGGGGAGTATCTGTAGGAAGTGGGAAATGTATGAAGCAGTGAGGAAGTGTGGGAAGAGGGGAGGAAATGTGGGAAGTACGCAGGAAGTGTGGGAAGTGGGGAGGAAGTGTGGGAAGTGAGGAAGAAATGCGGAAGTGATAAGAAAATGTGGGGAGTGGGGAGAAAGTATGGAAGCGACTTTTTTTCATATTTCATTCTTGCCACCTCCAGACGATTTTGTTCAGCTTTGGAGAGACTTAGCACCGTACGACTTAGGTTTATCTTTCATCAACCCCTTTAGTGCAAGAGGTCTTTCCTAGGTTTAATAAATTCGTCTGGAGCTAGCAAGAATAAACACTAAGATATCACGTTGAATTGTCGTCATTTTAGTGTATTCGTGCTAGCAACAGACGATTTTACTCAGCTCGGAGGAGATTTTTCGAACTGAAGGGGTTAGGTTAGCTTTCATTAACTCCCTCACTATCCGGGTGCTGTCTCTGAGCTGAATGAAATCGTTTGGTAACCGCGAGAATACAGGTATATTAACGACGTCATTGAAGGATACTGTAGTTGTCAACCCATTCTGTACCACAACTGTCCTGAAGTATATGTGTTCATGACATTCCCGAACAATAACCGCGCCTCGCTCATGCTGCTTTTAAATAATGGCATCTACGCAGCTCAGACGCTTGCCAAGAGCACCGACAAACTTACGGTGACGCCACACTGGGCTTTTTTTTTTTTTTCCTTGGCTAATATTCTAGCGTCAAGCCATTCTAGCTGAAAGGTCTAGCATAGGTCGAGTTATCGCTACACGGACGTGTTATGTCGGTGCACTGCCTTAACAACAGACGGAAGGCAGTCGGATTGGCGGAGTTCATTATGGATCCTGAAGCGAGAGAAGCCAGAGAGCATGTGAAGTGGCTGCAGAATATGAAAGTCGGGCAATAAATATAATTTCACAACAGTGAACAGGCCACGGTGGTTTGTTTACAAATGCGCCCCCAACTGGTCAGTATCAAGCTCATTTCAGTGGTCATCGCAGCATCAAAACCTCGGCTTCAGTCTATTATTAATTCTTCACAGTAGGTAAAATCCCGCCGACAGTGGGTCATTATGGCTAACGGCTAGCAAAACAGGCTAACATGTTAACTAAATATGTCCTGCGTGACGGTACATCAAACCTAAACATGCGATCGACACTGGCAGGCGAGGCACAGGGTTCGGCCCAAGGCCCAGACCGAATCAGTACCAACCCTGTGCTTCGTTCCTGTGGTCGATCCCGTGTCTCGAGCAAGTGTGGCCGCCGCATCTCGGGGTCTTTGGCAACAAGCGCTGGTTTGGCAGAGGCGCTTAGAATGTTATCTCGGGCATCATACTGTATTACATAAAGAAACACCATGAGCTTGCACCAGTAAACTAGTGCAAATTTTTGACGCAACAAACTTCTAGGCCATTTATATATTTATTTATTTGTAACATTTTATTTATTAGGAAACATTTTCAACCACTGACATCTGGTAACCCTACACATCTCAGCCACGAGAGTCAGTCAGGTTATCACGTGGAGAGGGATAGTGCTCACGATTTTTTTTCTTTCATTTTTGGCGTTAAATATTCCATCTGAGAGTGCCGATGCGTTTAGTCTTCATTTTAACAGTGACACATGACTCTCGTAGTGCTGGGGACTTGGTAGATCTATTACCAGAGGAGTATGAGGCTGATTAGGGCCCTGAGAATTAATAATAATGAGCATCTGTTGACGTGAGAGACACGTGGCCACCTGACACGGAGCGCACTGCAGCATATCTACGTTTGAGTCACCCTTGATCATCGGGTTTTAACAAGAAGCCGACAAAACAAACGAGGTAAATTAAAACACCATTATTCCGTGGTTACCAGTGTGTTTATCTGTTCACACACACACACACACACACACACACACACACATTTCACATTTCCATCACTTCCTCACTCACCTTCATCCTCTGCCTCCACACTCCTCTCTCTCTCTTCTTCCTCATTCGCTCACTTTCTCTTCCTTCTTACGCACCCGCTCACTCTCACCCTCTGCCTTCACACTCCTCTCTCTCTTCTTCCTCATTTACTCACTTTCTCCTCCTGCTTACTCACTTTCACATCGTCCCTATTCATTCATTTTCCCTCCCTTCTTCCCCAAAGACTCACTTCCCACTCACTCTCTTCCTACAGATTCGCTCACTTTCTCCTCTTCTTCCTCACTCACTTTCACTTCTTCCCACTCACTCACTTTCTCTCTTCCCACTCCCTCACTTTCTCTCATTTCTTTCCAACTCAGTGACTTCTCCCTTGTTCTCTGCTCATTCTCATCCTCCCCACTCACTTGTTACTTCCTCCCCACCCTCACTCACTTTCTCTCCCCCACTCATTTACTCCCACTTCCTCCACATACTCGTACATTCACTTTTTCTCCTCTCCCCCACTCTCTCGCATCCTGTCCTCCCTCACTCTCTCGCTTTCTCCCCATTATCTCGCTTCCTCTCCCGTCACCCTCACTCTCACTTTCTCTCCCCTCTCCCCTCCCCCTCTCCCCAATCTTCAGTGTCGTACAAGCTTCCTCGAGAACAAATTTACTTCCCTAATTACTTGCGGAGTTGAGTGGGGGGAGTGGGGGAGTGGGGTGAGGGGGAGGAATGTGGAAGGAGGGAATGGGGGGTGAAAGGAGGGGCGAGGAGGTGTAAATTGGTGGTTTTGGAGAGGGGGAGGAGAGGGGAGGGAGAGAGGTGTGAAGGGAAGGGAGAGAGGAATTGTAGTCAAATGAGAGAGAGAGAGAGAGAGAGAGAGAGTAGGGCATGAAAAGGGAGGGAGAGAGAGACGGGGAATGGTGAGGGAGGGTTGGGTTGGTATGTGCATTGGGGAGAGAGGGGAAGGAAGAGAGAGAGAGAGAGAGAGAGAATCTTGGGAGAAGAGGATGGAAGAGTGTGAGAAGAGAAAGGAGAGGAAGAAGGACAGAGGAAGAGAGAGAGGGTGAGAGGGAAGGAAGGGAGAAGGAGGGAAGGAAGAAAGCGAGGTGAAGGAGAGGAAAGAAGGAAAATGGGATGGAAATG
>NC_136973.1:6547500-6595000 GCF_032717465.1 Coenobita brevimanus | reverse complement strand
GAGAGAGAGAGAGAGAGAGAGAGAGAGAAAATTTTGAGTTATAGCTAAAGGAAAAAAAAAAATGTCTCAAATCTATCAATGAAAAATTTTAAAAGATCGATTAATGGCAAAAAAAAAAAAAAAAAATCCATTAAATTTTTCTTTTTAAATTTCGTGGAAGAAAAACATATAGATAAAAAAAAATCGATAGTGAGAGAAAGTAAGAAAAAAAATCCAAAAAGATATAACGAAAAAAAAAAATGGAGATAAAGGTATATTTTGAGGTTGGGGTGGGTGGGGTTGGTAGGGTGGGGTGGGGTGGGGTGGGGTGCGGGGTGAGGGGCGTATAATTTTATGCTCCCCTGACTCTGAATTGGTGCTGGTGATTAGAAGGTGGGGTGAGTGGGGTGCTGACAGGAGTGGAGGCGATGGGGAAGGGAGTGGGGAGGGTGAATGGAGTGAGGGAGTGAGGAGCTGGGTGGGGTGAATGGAGTGAGGAAGTGAGGAGCTGGGTGGGTTGAATGGAGTGGGGTGAGTGGGGAGTTGAGTGGGATGAGGGGGGAGTTGAGTGGGGTGATAGGAGTGGGGTGATTGGGGAGTTGAGTGGGGAGCTGAGTGGGGTGAATGGAGTGGGGAAATGAGTGGGGTTCTTATTGCTGTTCTTGATACTGAAACCCCAGGATGTGAACCCATTGAACGGCAGAACCCCCACCAATTCAGTCAGTCGCTCCCGGAGAACATTTGTTGAGCTTATTGAAGGACTGTATGGGTTGTGGTTGTGTGGTGTGTGTGGTGGGTGTGTTGTGGTAGTGTGGTGTATGTGGTAGTTGTGGTGTGGGGCGGTGCAGTGTAGGTGTAGGGGAGGGACTGTAAGGTGTATTGTGTGGAAGTGGTTCGTGAAGGATGTGTGGTAGTGAAGGGTGTGTGGTGGGGAAGGGTATGTGGTAGTGGTTCATGAAAGATCCTGGTTTACTGAAGGCTTTTGCTGGCTGTAGTGGCTATGGGGTGGCTATGTATTTAGGTATGTGTTTCCCCACTCCATTCGCCCCACTCAACTCCCCACTCACCCCACTCCATTCGCCCCACTCAACTCCCCACTCACCCCCATTCCATTCACCCCACTCAACTCCTCACTCACCCCCACTCCATTCGCCCCACTCAACTCCCCACTCACCCCCATTCCATTCACCCCACTCAACTCCTCACTCACCCCCACTCCATTCGCCCCACTCAACTCCCCACTCACCCCACTCCATTCGCCCCACTCAACTCCCCACTCACCCCCACTCCATTCGCCCCACTCAACTCCCCACTCCATGTAATATTAAAGCAGTTTGTGTGTTGCGTGTGTGTGCCGGGAGGTGAGGCTATGTAAAATTTCTTGAATGGGATGGTTCTTGAGATTTCAAATTGTGTCTTTCTCAGATTTACAGTTTGGGAGTGTTGAGAGTGGGGAGTTGAGTGGGGTGAGTGGGGAGGAATGAGTGGGGGACCGGGTGATAGTGGGGTGAGGTGGGTAGGGACTTTGCATGGTAGGTGGGTGGGGTGTCGAGCTGGGGAATTCTGAGTGGGGTGATGTGGAGCTGGTTGGGGTGAGTGGGGCCTAGTGAAATGAGTGGGATGAATTGAGTGGGCATCTGAGCAAAGCTAGTGGTGTCTAATAAGCTGTGAAACTAGATGAAGTGTAATGAAATGAACGAAGTGGAATTGTATGAAAATTGGAGTGGGGTTTAGTGAATGGATTGGGGAAGTGAATGAAGTAGTAGGGTGAGTGGGGTCTGGCGGAATGAGTGGGGTGGGTGGAGACTGGGTGGGGCGAGTGGGGGTAGGTGGGGGTGTAGTGAATGAGTGGGAGAGAGCCGGATAAAGTGAATGGGTGTGGGTGGGGGTGTTGTGAAAGTAATGGGGTGAGTGGGAGAGATCTGGATGGGGTGAGTGGGAGAAAAGTGTTAGATGGTCATGTGCAGCGAATGGGGTGTGTGAGATCGACTAGGAGAGTATGTGAGTGGGGTGAAGGGAGAGAGGGAGATCAATGATGAGGTGGAGGTAGAGGGGGGGGAGAGGGAGGCCGAGGATGAGGTGGAGGTGTGATGGAAGGTTTTGAATTAGTTATATAGGGCTAATAGAGAGTGTGAGATTGTCTATACCCTCTTCACTCTAACTTGGCCCAAAATTCCGTCTCTCTGTCTTGAATGCTGATTTGTAACGAGGGATTTACGCCAGAATATGATGCTAGTCACGAAGAAGTGCTATGGAAAGAATGTAGAGCCGTAGCAGTGTCTTTTTCTGCCACTGGGCTACGTAAAATAAACTGCTAAAGGACGAGAATCTGGGTCAAGTTAAGGTGAAAGGAGTGAAGGAGAGAAGTAGTATGTGTGAGTGTGTGTGTGTGTGTGTGTGTGTGTGTGTGTGTGTGAGAGAGAGAGAGAGAGAGAGAGAGAGAGAGAGAGAGAAGAGAGGGGTGGAGGGAAATGGGGAGAGGGCGACCGAAGATGAGGTGGAAGGACGGAAAGGTATCTGAATGAGTGTGAGATGCAGGTAGGACTGCCTGATGTCGGAGGACAAGACGACGTGGAGGCGATTTGTTTGTGGCCACCCCTTCAGGGATAAAGACATCTGGTAATCGATAAACAGATAGATAGAAACGAAAGGAGGACATAATTACTGAAAAAAAAAAAAAAAATTAACAATGTGGACAGATTTATAAAGAAAGACAGACGAGGAAAACTTTTGACTGTGGTATAAGAAGCTCCCTGACACCCTTTCCATAGCGATTTATTTTTCGTATTTCTCCTTAACATTCTATCGTGTGCTGTTTATATCGTTTTAATGTCCACATACTTTTCATTAATTACACACAGGTGGATACTGAGGTGTGAGGTGCAGAATAAATCACTAAGTTAGAGTTGTTACGTAATCTAAAAAAAAAAAATCACTTAAAATGTGGCTCTGACATGCATTGTTTCATATATATTTTTTTTTAAACAGAAAACCACAAACAGCCTCTCTCTCTCTCTCTCTCTCTCTCTCTCTCTCTCTCTCTCTCTCTCTCTCTGTTTCTTTTGTTGCCTACGTGTGGACTAGGAAAAATGAGAGACTGACTAGGAGAGTGTGAATGAGGAGGAGGGGATGAGGGGAAGGAGACTGAGGGTGAGATGGAGGAAAAGGGTGGAGAGGTATGTGAGTGATATTGACTAGGAGAGTGTGAGTGAGGCGGAGGGGGAGAAAGGAGGAGGAGACCTAGGATGAGATATGTGAATGAGGCAGGTGTGAATTGGAGAGAGAGCAGAATGATGGCGGAGGACGGGTTGACACGGAGGCGATTTGTTTGTGGCCACCCCCTTCTGGATTAACAGATAAAAAATAGACAAGAATATATTTTGACTGTTTCTTTGTCTCCCACGCCCATTTCTTTGTCTCCACGCCCATTTCTTTGTCTCCCACGCCCATTTCTTTGTCTCCCACGCCCATTTCTTTGTCTCCCACGCCCATTTCTTTGCCCCCTCCACCCTCCACCATTTTCATCCTTGCACCATAATTTTAAATCAACCTTCACTACACCCAAACCATTAATTCCACAACACCCATTTTCACAGGGTATACTCTTCCGCCCCAGACCCACCGCCCACCAAAATTCCAGCCCATCCCGCCCACTCCTTTGCTCGCCACACCCATTTTTTTCTTACCTTCCCCCACCCTCTTTGACGGTTTCGTGTGGCGACGCTGGTCATGTGGTCAACGAATGCATTTTTTTTCCCATTCCCCCTCCTCTCTCTCTCCACTCCTTTCCCTCCCCAGCTATCCCTTCCCTCCCCAACTCCCCTTCCCCCTCTCCACTCCCCTTCCCACTCCCCCTTCTCTCTCCCCATTCCCCTTCCTACTTTGCACTCCCCCTAATTCCTCTCCCATTCTCCCTTCCCTCTCTCCAATCCCCGTCCCACTTTCCACTCCTCTTTCCCTCTCCCCATTCCCTCTTCCCTCTCCCCACTTTCCTTTCCTTCTCCCCTTCTATTCACTCTCCCCACTGTCTCTTCCATTTCTCTCCTTCCCTCTCCCCACTCCCACTCCACTTTCTTCTCTCTCCCCATTCCCCCTTCCCTTTCCCCACTTTCCTCTCCGTCTACCCACTCTATTCACTCTTCCCACTTCCTCTTCTCTCTCTCTCTCTCTCTCTCTCTCTCTCTCTCTCTCTCTCTCTCTCCCCTCTTCCTTCTCTCCACTCCCCTTCCCACTCCCCACCCCCCCTTCCTTCTCCCCACTCCCCTCCCCTTCCTTCTCCCCACTCCCCTCCCCTTCCTTCTCCCCAGTCCTCTCTCCCCTCTCCCCACTCTCTGTACCCTCACTAATGGCTCCTGTGCTTAGCTGGTCTTTCCCCGCTTCATTACACTGATCACGCCTTCTTTGCTTCCTCTCTCTCTCTCTCTCTCTCTCTCTCTCTCTCTCTCTCTCTCTCTCTCTCTCTCTCTCTCTCTCAAGGCTCAGCAGTCCGTTCCCTAAATTCCTAAAACCTTCCCCTTTTGAACTTACTAATCACCCTTCAAGTACGCAGTGAGAATATTTAAGAAAGTGAGAAAGAAAGAGAAAATTAAAGAGAGGAATGAGAGAGAGGAAGAGTGAGGAGAAAGAGGAGTAAAGGGAAAGAGAGGTGTGAGGGAGGAAGAGTGAGGGGACGGAGAGAGAGAGAGAAAGGAGGGGTGAGAGAGAGTAGGAGTAAGAGAAAGAATATCCCAGTGTAATAACGTGTACTTTCCTGTGTGTGTGTGTGTGTGTGTCCCTTCCCTCTCCCTCCTCCCCATCTTCTCCTCCCTCCCTCATCTTCTCCCCACTTCCCCATCTTGTCTCTCTCTCCGCTACCTCGTTACCCTTTCCTCCCCAATTCCACTACTTCTCCCCCCCTCTCCCTAACCCCCTCTCCCTTCTCCTATTCTCTCCATCTACCATCTCTTCCCTGTCCTTCCGCCCCCTTCTCCCTCTCCCTCCCTTCTCCATTCCATTCCCCTCTCCATCTTCCCTTCCCTCCCCTCTTTACTTCTCTTTTCACCCCTAGTTCTTTTCTCCCTTCCCCTTTCCTCCCAATCCCTCCTTCCCTCTCCCCCTTCCGCCCCCTCCTTCCTCCCTCTTCTCCTCTTCCTACCCATCCCCTTCCCGTTTCTCCCAGTCGTCCTTCCTTTCTCCTCCTCGTCTCTCCTTCTTCTTCCCTCCCCATCCATTTCCGCTCCTCTTCTTCTCCTCCTCCCCTCTCTGTCTCTCTCTTCCTTTCCTTCTCCTCCCTCCCTCTCTCTTTCTCTCCTCTCTCCTCTTCTCCCCTCCTCTTTCTCCCCTCCCCATTAATTATCCCTCTCTTACATTGCCCTTTCTGTCTCTCTCCTGCTTTTCCCTTTCCTCCCATTTTCTCCCTCCATTCCTTCTCTCCCCTTTCTCGCATTCTCCCCTCCCTCTCCTCCCTGGTCCCTGCTATCTCCCCTCTTCCCTTCTATCTCTGCCCTCCCTCTTATTCTCCCCTTTCCTTCCTTCTATCCCCTCCCTCATATTCTCCCCTTCTCTGCCTTCCTCTCTCCTCTCTTTTTTTCCCCCCTTTCCATTCCTTCTCTCTCCTCTTCTGTTCTCCCCTTCCCTCCCCTCTTCCTCCCATTCCCTCTCCCCACTCCCTCCTATTCCCTCTCTCCTTCTTCCCCTCCCCTCATCTTCCCATTCCTTCTCTCCTTTCCCTCCTATTTCCTCTCCCCGTCTTCCCCTCCCCATCCCGTTCTTCCCCCTCCCCGTCTTCCCCTCCCCTCCCCTTTCTTCCCTCCCTTTCCCCGCCACATATGTAGCGATGAGGGGGTCAGGGGGGGCTTGGGGGGGGGGCAGCAGGATTTACATACACACTCCCGCCCCCCGCAGGATTTTAATCAAACTCGATTTTTACGCTGGTTGTGTCGCCCCTGGTGTGTTCTGGCCTCCCCTCCCCGCCCCCCTCCCCCCTTCCCCCTCTCTCTCCCCCTCCCCGCCCCCTCTCCCTGCTCCTCTTCCCCCGACCCTTGCCCCCTCTCCCCTTCCCTCGTCTCTATCTGACCCCTCCCCCTTTCCTCTTCTCCCATCCCCCTTTCGCCACACTGAGCTCACTCCCCATCTCTCTCTCTCTCTCTCTCTCTCTCTCTCTCTCTCTCTCTCTCTCTCTCTCTCTCTCTCTCTCTCTCTCTCAGTAGTCATCAGAAACTTCACATATAAAATTCAAAACATTATCACTCCCTTATGCAAAAAATTAGGAAGGCCGCATTTGGAATATGTTGTGCAGTTCTGGTGGTACGTAACACAGTACAACAACTCACTTAGCCACTTCACTACAATAATCTCTTGCCTGTCATTCATTCTCTTTATTTACAGATATTTTTACTGATCTTCCAATAAATGTGTTGATTTGAGAGATTGATGAAGCTTATATTTCTCTCCTCTCGTTCGAAAATCACTCAAATCAAAATAAAACCATGTGGAAATAGACCTACCATGAAAAAAAATATATATAAGGTGTGCTGAAGGTGACTGGAACTTTAAACTTAATGTTAATATGATGAAAATATTTTAAAATAACTTAGGTGTCTTGTCTCAAATATTCCTTCCATCCATACATAAGTTGCGTTACTCCGATTACGTAATTATCTATCTATCTGTCTATCTGTCTGTCTGTCTATTATTCAAACTTCGGGATTCAGATATATCCTTCCTTTACCATATTCATAGACCGAACCGCTTTCACGTGGTGACACCGATAATTCTTTCTTCCAGTCATCTACCTTTCATTCCTTCCCCTCATCTTTTTTCTCCTTTCCTCTTGCTTTGCTCTTTCTCCTCTTTCCTCTTAGAGTCTTGTCTCCCTACTCCGTCACATTCTCTCTCTCTCTCTCTCTCTCTCTCTCTCTCTCTCTCTCCTCCAGTTATCCTTTCTCCCCATTACTCCTATTCTTTTCCCTCTCTTCTTCCTTCTTCTCTCCTTCCCTCACTCCTCTCTTTTGCCTCTCCCTCCCCCACCCCGTCCTGTTCTTTTGCATCACTTTCTCTTCTCTCTCTCTTCCTCCCTCTTATCCTCTTCTCTCTTCTATCCCCCTCTTACTCCTCTCTTTCTTCCTTTCCTTCCCCCTATCCTCTTCTCTCTCATCATTCCCTTCCCTTTCTGTCTCGCCCCTCCCGTGTTTCCTCCCTTCGTATCCTCTTCCCTCCCTCCTTCCCTCCTCCCTTCTTGCCTCCCTTTCCACCTCCCTAACTCCCCCTCTACCCTTCTCTCTTATCTCTCCCTTCCCTTTCTGTCACGCCCCTCCCCTATTTCCTCCCTTCGTATCCTCCTCCCTCCTTCCTTTCTCCATTTCTCCCTCCCTCCCTCCCTCCCTTTCTCCCTCCCTCCTTCTCTCCCTCCCTTCACCCTCCCTTTACCCCCCCTTTCTCCCTCCCTCTCTCCCTCCTTTCTCCCTTCCTTCCTCCCTTCCTCCCTCTCTCCCTCCCTCCTCCCTTTCTCCCTCCCTCCCTCCTTCCTTCTCCCCACTAAATTTGAGAGACGAAATTAACATTATTCTTTATATCTTTACTATGCATATATTTTTTGTTGTGGTGGTGGGGTGGGGGTATTGTGGGGGGGTTGGGGGGTTGTGGAGAGGAGGGATTGTAGTAGTGTGTGTGGGGGGGAGGCTGTGGGGTGGTTGTGGGAGGCTTGTGTGGTTGTGGAAAGGTGGAGTGGTAGGAGTGGGAGTGTGGGAGGTTGTGGGATGGTTGTGGGGTGGTTGTGGAGAGGTGAGATTGTAGTGGTGGGTGTGGGGAGGTTGTGGGGGTGTATTTGTGGGGCTATGGGGAGGGCTGTAGGGGTGAAATTTTAGGTGGGAGAGTGTGGGGAGAAGAGAATGTGTTGGTGTTGTGAAGAGGGTGTGGGTTGACTGGGGAGGGATTATGTGTGTGTGTATGTGTGTGTGTGTGTGTGTGTGTGTGTGTGTGTGTGTGTGTGTGTGTGTGTGTCTGTGTGTGTGTGTGTGTGTGTTCTGGGAGTTTGTGTATTTTGCCTCCCCCCAAGCCCCATATTGGTTGATGATAGATAGAGAGATAGATAGATAAATAGATAGATAAATAGATAGATTGACTGATAGATACAGATAGATAGACATGTAGACTGATAGATAGGGAAATAGATAGAGGGTAGATGTGCTAAGAAAAATCGGAATTAAAGATTGAGAGAGAGAGAGAGAGAGGGAGAGAGAGAGAGAGAGAGAGAGAGAGAGAGAGAGAGAGAGAGAGAGAGAGAGAGAGAGAGGTGCTTCGTGTGGGAATCAACTTTCTCATATCCTACCTAGTTCGTGTGTTCTCCCCCTCTCCCCTCTCCCCTCCCCTCCCCAACTTCCCCTCACTTTGAAATCAAGAGGAAATTGGTGTCCTGTGTATCTGTCCCCTCGTCCAATATTCCCCTCTCTCCCCTCTCCCCCCTTCCCTCTTTCCCCTCTCTCCTCTTTCCTTTCTTTCCCCTCTCTCCCCTTCCCTCTCTTTCCCCTCTCTCCCCTTCCTGCTGTCCCCATTCCTCTCTTTCCCCTCTCTCCCCTTCCCTCTTTCCCCTCTCTCCCCTTCCCTCTCTTTCCTCTCTCTCCCCTTCCTGCTCTTCCCATTCCTCTATCTCCCCTCTCTCCCCTTCCCTCTTTCCCCTCTCTCCCCTTCCCTCTTTCCCCTCTCTCCCCTTCCCTCTTTCCCCTCTCTCCCTTTTCCCCTCTCCCCTCTCCCTTCTCTCTCCTTTCCCCTCTTCCCTCTCTCCCCTTCCCTCTTTCCCCTCTCTCCCTCTCCCGCCTCTCCCCTTTCCTCTTTCCCCGTTCTCCCCTTTCCCCTCTCCCTCTCTCCCCTTCTTTCTTTCCCCTCTCTCCCTTTCCCTATTTCCTCTCTCTCGCCTTCCCCCCCCTCTCTCTCTCCCCATTCCTCTTTCCACTCTATCCCTTTCTATCTTTCCCCTCCCCTGTTCCCTGTTTCCCCTCTCTCCCCTTTCCTCTTTCCCCTCCCTCCCCATTCCTCTTTCCCCTTTCTCTCTTCTCTCCTTCCCCTCTTCTCTCCCCTGTCTCCCCTTCCCTTTTTTCACTCTTTCCCCTTCCCTATTTCCCCTCTCTCTCCTCCCCACTCTCCCTTCTCTCCCCTCCCTTCCATCCTACTTCTCTGTCGCTCTTTCCTCTCTTCCTCTCTCCTCTCCTCTCGTTCCTCATTCCCCGCTCTCTCTCTTCCCTACTTAACCCCTTTCCCCTTTCTCTCTCTCTCTCTCTCTCTCTCTCTCTCTCTCTCTCTCTCTCTCTCTCTCTCTCACACACACACACACACACACACACACACACACACACACACACACACACACACACACACACACACACACACACACACACGCACGCAGAAAAGAGTGCACTGTGGACTTGCTTGTATATATAGTGTAGTGTCCTCCGCCACTTCGTTAGCTTTCAGTAACAACACATAGCCCTTCCCCTTTCCCCCTTCCCCTCTTCCCCCTTCCCCTCTTCCCCTCCCCCTACTCCCTCTGATTCTTCCACTACCCTGCCTTTTTCCTCTCCCCATAACTCCTACCTCTCCCCTCCCTTTCTCCCTCTCCCCACCCTCTCCTTTCTCCTCCCTCTCCCCTCCTTTCCCCTTCCCCCACCCCTTACCCCTGCACTTTTCACTCCCCCCTCCCCTTCCCTTCCCCAAACTTCTCCCCATTCTCCCTCCGACTCCTTCCCCCCCCCTCTTACCTCTCTCCCTTCCCCTTAACTCCTCTCCCCTTTTACTAGCACACACACACACACACACACACACACACACACACACACACACACACACACACACACACACACACACACACACACACACACACACGGAATATAGCTTTAACTACGTCCAGTGTGAGTGTACGTGTTTTTTTTTGTTTTTTTTGCAGGTCATATCAAAATAGAATTGTACACGCTCACACGCGCACATACGCACACACGTACACGCACACACCATTTCTCACATCTTTTCGTTCGATTAAAACGCACAGGGACGCACCTACATCCCTCCAACCATCCATTCATCCATCCATCCATACATACAGACATACGCATGTACGTACATATTTACATACATACATACATACATACATATATACAGACGTACATACATACATACACATACACACCTACATACATACATACATACATAGGCTGCAGCACCAGTCGAGCAGGGCAGTGTGGAATGCTGTGATAGGGGTAACTGAAGCTCCCCTAACACCAGCCTTCAAAAAATTACTCCTGACCATCTTCCTTTGTTGATTTTTCCAGAGCATCAGTATAAGTGAAGCTATACTCTTTTCACTCTGACTTGGCCTAAAACAACTATACTCCTTTTACTCTTACTTGGCCTAAAACTGCCATCCCGCCATATTGAGTGCGAAATGTAGCAAGATTTTGACACTGGAATATTATGCTATTCTCCTTTAACTCTAACTTGGCCAAGATTTTCGTCCGTATTTATCTTATTCCACGTAGCTCAGCGGCAGAAAAAGACAGTACTACAACTCATCATCCTTTCCATAGCACTTCTTCGTGACGAGCATCATTCTAGTGTTGATCTATTGTTACATCTCAGCTTGTACGATGGAGCGACGGTAGTTTTAGGCCACGTTAGCGTAAAAGCAGCATAGTCACGAAGAAGTGCTATGGAAAGGATATAGAGCCATAGCAGTGTCTTTGCCCTTGAGCTAAGTAAAATAAGCAGCAGAAGGACGAAAATCTGGGTCAAGTTAAGGTGATAGAACTATAGTCAAATTTCCAGCAAACTCTCCAGAACATTTTCCTCTGTATTCCCCAAAGTACATGCGCATATTACACATTACTACTCATTACACGTTGTACTAACTTTACATTACACTTTCTATTAAAAAATCATATAAACAAACATTGCGATCCAGCATTAATTTTGGAGTTGGGGGGAGGGGGCATAAACACCTCCAATTGTAGTCCCTCCCCCGGTGGCGATTAAATGAAATATCCTGGGCTTATACCGTATTCGGCACTTTTCTTTCCATCTTTCTAACATTCGCGTCCTTCCCTCTCTAACTTCCTCTCCGTTGAACACCACATCACCTCCTCTAAGCCTCACTTTCCATTTCTAACTGAGGTTCAGTTATCTAGGGCTTCTGATAGCAACCCCGTCTCTCTATCCTCCTAATATCTATACTCATTTCCAGTCCAAAGGTGGCTGCTGCTTGTATATGTGAAATAACCCCACTTCTGCCTCTGAACTTGAATCTTTCTGAACCTTCCACTCTTTGGCCATGACTCTCCTGTACCTTCTCGGATCAAGAATACCTGAGCAGTTGACTCATCCCCTAACTCTACTGACTATATAGAATTCTTTGACTCTCTTAGTTCTAAAGTGGATCTCATTCTGTCCATATCTCTGTTCTAGATTATTTCAATGTTCACCACCATCTTTGACTTTCCACTCCGTTCACTGATCAGTCTGGTTAACATGCCTATATCTTTTCTGTTCTTAATGCCTCAAATACTTCCTCTCATCTTTCAATCCAGCAAAGCCCTCAGCAAGAAATATCGTTTAATTTTCAACATTACCTGTCTCAACCCTTTATCATCTCACAGCATCATTGTTCATTTTCTTTGGACCTGTCGTGGTAAAAATCATCATACTAATATCTCTTGTGAAATCGCCTCAGGGATTGGGAATGCAAAATGCCCTCAGCTGTTTCATTACCCCGTTATGGAGTACTGAGTGTGTGTGTGTGTGTGTGTGTGTGTGTGTGTGTGTGTGTGTAAGGGGTAAAACAGGTGACTTTTTATCCCACACATCTGTCCATCATGCATACATACATACCTACATACGTACATGCTTTACATACATCCTACATACGTTTGCACATTCTCTCTCTCTCTCTCTCTCTCTCTCTCTCTCTCTCTCTCTCTCTCTCTCTCTCACTCTCTCTCTCTCTCAGTCTATCTACCTACCGACCTACCTACCTACCTATCTATCTATCTATCTATCTATCTAGCTCTCTCTCTCTCTCTCTCTCTCTCTCTCTCTCTCTCTCTCTATACCTACCTACCTACCTACCTACCTACCTATCTAGTTCTCTCACTCTCTCTCTCTTTCTCTCTCTCTTTGTCCCCTCTCTCACTTTCACTCACTCACTCGCTCACTTAGCTTTTATTTCTTTTTCTCTTTCATCTGAGTTACATTCTTTCTTTTGCTGTTCCAGTGTAGCTCTCTTCTTTTTCTCTCTTTGTTCGCCTTTGTTCTCTCTCTCTCTCTCTCTCTCTCTCTCTCTCTCTCTCTCTCTCTCCACGCCCGTTTCATTTCCATCCAACTCTCTCCCTTTTCCCCTTCCCCCTCCCCTCCCCTCCGCTCCCCTCCCCTCCCCATCGGCCTGAATGGAGAGAGTCAACAAAGGCTTAGGGAGGAGGGGAGAGGGAAGAGGGGAGGGGGGAGGGGAAGGGGAGGGCACAGTGCTGGATTACTGTGCTTGAATTTACCTCTGTACTGGAGAGAGAGAGAGAGAGAGAGAGAGAGAAAGAGAGAGATTTAAGTGGAATGAGAAAGGGAAATAAAAGATGGATGGGAAGAGAAAGCAGAAGAGAGTGAAAGATAGAAAGAGAGAGAGAGAGAGAGAGAGAGGAGAAAATGAAGGTGGAAAGGGAGAAAAACAGAAGATAGAAATGGAAGAGAGAAGAGGAAAGGCAGAGGGGGAGAGAGAAGAGAGGAGAAAGGAGGGAGAGAAGGGAGGAGAGAAAAAGGGGACTTGGAGAACAGGGAGGGAAAAAGAGAAGGGAGAAGGAGCGAGAGAAGAGGGGAAGAGGAGAGAAGATGGAAGGGGAAAGAGATTTGGAGTAAAAATAGATGAGAGGAGAGGGGAGTGGAGTAAAGAGGGGGGAAGGAAGGAAGAGGGAGAGGAGGAGAGGGGAGAAGAGAGAAGAAGGAAGGGGAGAAGCGGGAAGAGAGGAAAGGAAAGGGAGTGAAGGAGGGAAGAAGGAAGAGAGAGGGAAAGGAAAGGAGAAGTGGGGAATAAGCGAGAGGGAGAGGAAGAAAAGTGTAGAAGAGGAAGGAGGAAGAAAAGGAAGAAAGTGGGGATTAAAGTAAGAGGAATAGAGGAAGGAGAGAGTGTAAGAGGGATGGAGAGAAAGAGGAAGGAGGGGGAGACTGGAATAGAGAACTAGGAAGATAAGTGAAAAAGGAGGAAGAAAGAAAATGAAGAAAGGAAGTCAGCAGGTACTAAAAAGTGAGGGAAGAGAGAGAGAGGAAGAAAATATATAAAAAATGAAGTAAGAGTAAGCCAAAGGAAAAGAGGATTGAGAAAAGGTAACAGAATGAAGAGGAAGGGAGAAGAGAAAGGAAGGAGAAAAGAGAAAAGGGAGATGAGAGAGAGAGAGAGAGAGAGAGGTGAAGAATGGGGAACAGAGACGAAGAAAATAAAAATTGATAAAGTGAATGATGTTTTGTGGGAAGGAACTTAAGCCCTTTCAGTACGATTGTGTGTGTGTGTGTGTGTGTGTGTGTGTGTGTGTGTGTGTGTGTTGTATCTATATGTATGTTCTCCCTGTGTATGTGTGTGTGTGTACGTTTCTGTGTGTACCTCATTAGTCAGGTGCTCTCAATTATTCCCTTTGACCCGTGTGTACACAAACATTGCCAAAAACTGTGTGTACATTTCTTTCCTCCCGTTTGTGTGTGTATTTGTAGACCCCTGTGTGTGTGTGTGTGTGTGTGTGTGTGTGTGTGTGTGTTTGCTTTGCTTCTCTTCCCTGTGTGTTGTGTTTACGTTTGCTCTCTCTCTCTCTCTCTCTCTCTCTCTCTCTCTCTCTCTCTCTCTCTCTCTCTCTCTCTCTCAACAATTCATACTCTTACCTATCTTCTCCCTTTCTCCTTACCTTTCCCTTTCTTCACTCCCCTCTCTCCCCCTACCTACGCCCCTTACCCCTTCCTCCCTTCTCCTCCCTCTTTCCCCCCCCCTCTCTCCCTCTCCCCCATTTCCTCCCTTTACCTACCTGCTTTCCTTCTCTTTCCTCCTCTTCCCATCCTCTCCCTTTCTTCAATTCCCCCATCACCTTCCCTACTTCCTTACCCCCTTTCTATCTCCCCTTCCCCTTTCCCATCCTCCCTCTCCCTCCCTGCTCTCTCTTGCTTTCCCAGCTCTCTCCTCTTTCTTCTTGTTTCTTCTTTTTACTCTTCTCTCTTTTACTTCTAACTCCTCTTTTCCTACACCCCTACCCCCTCTTCCAGCCCCTGTCTTCCCCCTTCTCCCCTTACCTATTTCTCTTGTTCATCTTCCTTTTCCTTCCTCTCTCCCTTTCTTCTCACCCTTCCCTTTCTCCTCCCTATTTTCTCCCTGCTTGCCATCCCCTCTCTGCCTCCCATCTCCTCCTCCTTCATGCCTCCTCCCTCCCTCCTCTTCCTTCCTCTCGCCTTTTTTTTCTCTCCCTTTCCCATCTCTAGCCCCCTCTCGACCTCCCTCCCTTACCTACCTCATTGCCTTCTTCGTCTATCCCTTTCCCCCTCCTACCTCCATTGCAGTACATACATCCTTCTCTTAATCTCCCTTCCATTCATACCCTTCCACCTTTCTTATATTCTTACTCTCTTCTACTCTTTTCCTCATCCTCTCTCCCTCCCTCCTCTATCTCTCTCACCCCTCACCTTCCCCCTACCTTCCTATCTGCCGCCTCCCTCCTTCTCCATCTCCTCTCCCTCCCCCCCCTGCCTTCCTTCCTGTCCCCTCCCTACTTCTCACTTCTCCCTCCCTTCACTTACCTCCCTTCCTGCCATATCCTTTCTACTCCCTCTTCTCTCCCGCTCCATACCTTTCTTTCTGACCCCTCCCTCCCTCCCTCCCTTATCTCCCTCTCTCCCTCTACTTCTCTGATCCCTCTCCCTCTTCCCTTCTTCCTCCCTTCCCCATCTCCCTTCCTGCCTCAACCCCCTTCCACTACCTTTCTCCCTTTCTGCTTACTCAACTATTCTCTATTCTTCCCTACCTCCTTCCCTCCCTCCCACCTCTTCTCTCCCTCCCTCCCTTTACCTTTCCCTCCTCCTCCATCCTCCCTCTACCTTCCTCTCTTTCCCCTCCTTCCCTCCCTCTCTCCCTCCCTTCCTCCCCCTTTTAGGAGCGAAGGGGGTCAAGGTGTCTTTCATATGGTAATTGTGGGGTCTCAGAGGATGACCACTGCCATCTGGACAGAGAGAGAGAGAGAGAGAGAGAGAGAGAGTGTGTGTGTGTGTGTGTGTGTGTGTGTGTTCTTACCTAATTGTTCTTACCTAATTGTATCTTTACAGGAATGAGTCAAGCTCGTACTGTCCCGTGTCTTAAACCATATTTATCGTATATATCCTTAAAATTGTGAACTGTTTTGGCACACACTATTTCATTCGGTAGTGCATTCCATTGATCAATTGCTCTGTTTGGGAAACTAAATTTCCTTACTTCTTTATCACCTCTATTCTTATGCAGTTTTTTGCAGTGTCCTTTTGCTGATGCTTCCCCATACGTTAAGTAATCATTTATGTCTATTTTCTCCTTCCCTGATATGCATTTATATAGCATAATCATGTCACCTCTTTTCCTTCTCTCCTGTAGTGTTGGTAGATTCAGTTTATTTAGTCCTTCTTCGTAGCTTAGATCCCTTAAGCTTGGTACCCATCTTGTAGCGGCCCTTTGAACTTTTTCAATCTTGTCTATGTGTTTTTTTTAGATGAGGACTCCAGACTACTGATGCATATTCCAGGGTTGGTCTGATGAATGATGTTATTATCTTTCTTAGCATGTCTTCATTTATGTATGTGAATGCTATTCTCATATTTGCAAGCCGTACCTTCTCACTGATGCGGTCAGCCGGAGATAGTCTGTTATTGATAATCACACCTAGGTGTGTGTGTGTGTGTGTGTGTGTGTGTGTGTGTGTGTGTGTGTGTAAACAAGCACACATCCAGTCATGAACAATCTCTACACATCCTTACTTACACCTCCATCACTAGAAAAACAACAACAACAATAATCAACAATAACAACAACGAAATCATTATCATCCACAATAACAATAGCAACAAAAGCCATCATCATCATCATCATCGTCATCATCACAAAACAAATAAGACAGGAGACACCCAGGAGCATTATTTTCCACCGCTAATGTTTGCTGCCACGGATGACTGTTAGGCTTCACATTCACTCATTTTCACTGCATTCACTGACTCACAGCTTTGTTTACATGCACCCACATTCACTTACATCCGCTCACATTTTCTCATTCATTTACAACTCTGAATTTCGCTCACAGTCGTTCATTCACCCACATTCACTCAACTTCCCACACATTCACTCAACCTTACTAACAACTCCCCTCATATTCATTCACAACCTCATTCGCAATTTTGCTCATTCACTCGCAGCCACTCACATTCACTCAAAGCTCCTCTCACATTCACTCATTTTCTCTCACATTCTCACCCACGCAGAATTCTTCAAATTGAGTCAGTTTCGCTCACATTCACTTACGTCTTTGCTCACATTCATTCAGAACTTCGCATATTCAAGCACATTCACTCTTATCCACTCACATTCACACAGCTTCATTCACATTCACTCACATCCACATACATTCACTCACAGCCACATCCATTCACTCACATACACATACATTCACTCACATCCACATACATTCACTCACATACACATACATTCACTCACGTCCACATACATTCACTCACAGCCACATCCATTCACTCACATACACATACATTCACTCACATCCACATCCATTCACTCACATACACATACATTCACTCACATCCACATACATTCACTCACATACACATACATTCACTCACGTCCACATACATTCACTCACAGCCACATACATTCACTCACATACACACACACTCACATCCACATACATTCACTCACACCTCCGCTCATTACAACTTTACCCACAACTACGGCCAAGTACATGCGTGTGGAAGTGACCTCAAAATTTTATGTTGCATATTATTGTTGAAAAAAAACACTTTGGACGCTAAAGTGCTTGGCAGCGGGGTGGTGGGGTTGTTTTTGGAGAGAGAGAGAGAGAGAGAGAGAGAGAGAGAGATGTAATGGAATGGAACAGCTTGAAAGGACGAGTTGGATTTGCGAAAAATCAATTTATATATATATATATATATATAGAGAGAGAGAGAGAGAGAGAGAGAGAGAGAGAGAGAGACTCTTGGTACAGAGGTAAAGTGTGCGTTTTCGTACACTGAGAAACGAGGGTTCGCGCCCCGCCAGGGTAATAAACTTTGAGAGCGTTCTTCAGGCCATGTACTTCATTGGCGGACACAAGGGATGCTGTGTCGCATACTACGAGTATAAAGTATGCTTGCACCCAGTCGGCTTGCGCTGGCCGATTACAGTTGGTTCACAGACTACACACACATCCATAGCCACTTCAACACTACAATTACACTTACAAGCATTTCTCACCCTACATACAATCTCTACTAGACTGCCTGAGCCACTTGCTAGAGATACATTGGCTGTACCATCCCCACTTCGGTAGGGATAGGCCGGTCCTGCAGTGGACACACAAACGGCTGCTGATATATATATATATATATATATATATATATATATATATATATATATATATATATATATATATATGCCGTGGCTCAGTGGGTTAGAGCGCTCCACTCTGACCGAAGGGTCGGAGGAGCGAATCCACCCAAGGGTCATTGGTAGACATCAGGAAGGGCATCCGGTCATAAAATGCTACACGCTCCAATCCAAAAGTCCTCCACCCAGGGGCATCGCCTTAGCCCTTCGGGGATACCTGGCGTAAAATATATATATATATATATATATATATATATATATATATATATATATATATATATATATATATATATAGACAGTTTGAAAAGGCGACGTGGATGAACGAAAAGAAATCGGAATCACAGAGAGCACCACATGAAGATAATGGACTGAGAAGAGTTCTCTGATAAGCGTAATTATTTGATAATACATAACTAAAAATTATCGGTCGTCGGAGGTAACAGTGGCATAAAATCCTTCGCGTAATGTTTATGTAGAACAACTGAGTACCAAGCAGGAAATTTGATCTCTTCTGAACTCCTCTGCCCCTACTAACTGATGATTTCAGTATGGATTTTGCCGAGAGTAGTCATGGAATTTCTGATTATTGAGACAAACAATATTACTGTGTGGTAGGCGTAGGTGATCAACATCCACTCACTCGATGTAGCGCTGAATTCACGTGACTAAACTAGTGACAAGCTAAACGGTATACTGTAAACGATAGTACAGCCAGGGTTCCACAAAGGAGAGGAGGCAGGGTGGGGGTAACTCAAAATTTAGGGGGTTTACAGTGGTTTACATCGAAGGGAGGGCTAGGCTTTACTGCACACTTAAAGGTATTCAGGAAGGCACGAAGCTGGTCACCCTTACCTTCAGCGTCGGGACTAAGTAGCCTAGCCCCGGGCCCCTGTGATTCTACGATTCTGATGGGACGGAGGCTAGATGGTAGATGGAGTGGATTTTATTGACAGGGAGAGTGAATGATAGGAAGGAGGAAGAAGATAAGAGAGAGTGACTGATAGGATGGAGGAAGATAAGAGGAAAGGAGGAAGGGAAGGACTGACTGGAACAGGGCTAAGAGAGAGAGAGAGAGAACAAAGGTAGTGTGTGAAATAATGAACAAAGGGACAGCTTGAAAAATCGTTAATTAGCAAATGGAAGTAATCGTAATCACAGAGAGAGAGAGAGAGAGAGAGAGAGAGAGAGAGAGAGAGGCAAATGGAACATAGGAAGTATAAACGAAAGAAGAGAGAGAAAAATGTAGAGAAGGCACGTGGTGAGAGAGAGAGAGAGAGAGAGAGAGAGAGGGAATATGAAACAAATTAGAAAATGAACCTAAATATTACCTCAAGAGAATTATGGGTCTTTTAGTAACTAAAAATTCATAAGATTCGTCAATGCAGGTTAGTAGGAAAGCCATGTCAGTATTTCTTAAACATAACGACTGAGTACCTGGCAGGGAATTCTATCCTTTGGCTAAATGCATTAATTATTTGATATTGAATGTCTGGGAGTCAATAAAACACCATCCTGTACCCATTTATATATTATCCAGTCCATTTTTGGCATCTTGGGGCGTAGGGACCAGGGGCTAGGCTGACCGGAGCGCCTTATTCCACTATATCGCCAGGCGTCGTATGGTAGAGAGAGAGAGAGAGAGAGAGTGTGTGTGTGTGTGTGTGTGTGTCAATTACCCTCGCTGAATATAATTTAACTGTTTCCGTGAGTAATTAGTAATCTAAATAAATTAACGGCAATAATTATTTTGTTGCTGTAAGACACTAATTTTGGGTATAATATATCCTTAGCAACTGAGTACTTTGCAGGCAATGTGCTCTCTCTAAACATAATCATGAATTCATCAGTATTGATATTTGGGGATAGATATTTAACTGTTATTAGATTTATGTTTTAAATTTAAATACTGATACCATTTTGTGGTAGGTGAGGGCGTCCAACATCCACTCATAAGATGTCGCGCTGTCTTTAGGTGACTACACACTGAGTGACAAGTCGGTGGTAGCTAGATTGTAACAAAGAAACCGTCACAACGCTGGGTGGTAACCATAGAACCAATTGACCCCTGGTTGACTAGTGGGTTAAGGCTCTCCATTTTAAGGGTTTGAGTCTGTGGTAAGGCTGGGGATTATTTTTCACATAACGCTACCCAAGGGCGGGTGAGGCTGGTCATCCTTGCACTAAATGTTAGGACTGAGTATCGTAGCTCCGGACTCCTACAAAAAAGAATTGGAAGAAGGGATGGATAAGAGAGAGAGAATTGTAAGGAGTAGGAGGGACGTTATGAGGAAAGGAGGAAGGGAATGGCTGACTAGTAGGGTTGGAGAGAGAGAGAGAGAGAGAGAGAGAGAGAATTGTAAGTTAAAATTATAAGAGGGTGTGGGACGGTAAGAGAAAGATGGGAAGTGTGTGAAATATAGAAAATGGAGTGGGAGAGTTTGAAAGAGACCTGGACTGGTGAATGAAAAAATTGGAATCATGGTGAGAGAGAGAGAGAGAGAGAGAGAGAGAGAGAGAGAGAGAGAGAGAACAAAGGTAGTGTGAAATTATGAAGAAAGGGACAGCTTGGAAAATTTTGAGATTAGCAAATGAAAGTAATTGTAATCATGGAGAGAGAGAGAGAGAGAGAGAGAGGTAAATTGAACATAGGAAGTATAAACGAAAGAGAAAAATGCAGAGAAGAAACGTGGTGAGAGAGAGAGAGAGAGAGAGAGAGAGAGAGAGAGAGAGAGAGAGAATATGAAACAAAAGTGAAAATGAACCTAAAATCCACCTCAAGAGAATTATGTGGTTTATTAATAACTAAAAATTCATCAGCTTCCTCTATGCGTGTTAGTAGGAAAGCTATGGCGGTATTTTTTTAAACTTAACGACTGAGTACCTGGCAGGGAATTCGATCCTTTGGCTAAATGCATTATTTGATACTGAATGTTTGGGAGTCAATAAAACACCATCCTGTATCCATTTATATATTATCCAGCCCATTTTTGGCATCTTGGGGCGTGGGGACCAGGGGCTAGGCTGACTGGAGCGCCTTAATCCACTATATCGCCAGGCGTCGTATGGTAGAGAGAGAGTGTGTGTGTGTTTGTGTCAAATACCCTGGATGAATATAAATCAATTGTTTCCATGAGTAATTAATAATCTTCTAAATAAGTTAACGGCAATATATATTTTGTTGCTGAAAAACACTTTTTCTTTTTTTTTTTTTTTTTCAAAGATTTCCTGCAACTTTATTGCAGGCCGGGCCATACATTAGCCCGGTCAGTGGGGTATGGGCTGGTTAAAAAATAGTAAGTGGGGAGGACAGGACCTAGGGATTGCCTAGCACACACGTCCTGTCTCCTGGCGGGATTTGTGGTGTGTGTGCAAAACACTAATTTTGAGTACAATATATCCTTAGCAACTGAGTACTTTACAGGCAATGTGCTCTCTCTAAACATAATTATGAATTCTTCAGTATTGATATTTGGGGATAGATATTTAACTGTTATTAGATTTATGTTTTAAATTTAAATATTGAAACCATTTTGTAGTAGGTGAGGGTGGGCAACATCCACTTATAAAAAGTAGCGCTGTCTTTAGGTCACTACACACTGAGTGACAAGTCAGTGGTAGCTAGATTGTAACCAAAGAAACCGTCACAACGCTTGGTGGTAACCATAGAGCCAATTGACGCCTGGTTGACTAGTGGATTAAGGCTCTCCATTTTAAGGGTTCGAGTCTGTGGTAAGGCTGGGGATTATTTTTCACATAACGCTACTCAAGGGCGGGTGAGGCTGGTCATCCTTGCACTAAATGTCGGGACTGAGTATCGTAGCTCCGGACTCCGACACTCCTGATGGGACAAAAAAGAATTGGATGAAGGGATGGATAAGAGAGAGAGAATTGTAAGGAGTGTGAGGGACGTAAGATGAAAGGAGGAAGGGAAGGGCTGACTAGTAGGGTTGGAGAGAGAGAGAGAGAGAGAGAGAGAGAGAGAGAGAATTGTAAGTTAAATTTATAAGAGGGTGTGGGACAGTAAAAGAAAGATGGGAAGTGTGTGATGTAGGGAATATGGAGTGGGAGAGTTTGAAAGAGACTTGGATTGGTGAATGAAAAAATTGGAATCATGGTGAGAGAGAGAGAGAGAGAGAGAGAGAGAGAGAGAGGTAGTGTGTGAAATAATGAAGAAAGGGACAGCTTGAAAAATCGCTGATTAGCAAATGGAAGTAATCGTAATCATGGAGAGAGAGAGAGAGAGAGAGAGAGAGAGAGAGAGAGAGAGAGAGAGAATTGTAAGTTAAATTTATAAGAGGGTGTGGGACAGTAAAAGAAAGATGGGAAGTGTGTGATGTAGAGAATATGGAGTGGGAGAGTTTGAAAGAGACTTGGATTGGTGAATGAAAAAATTGGAATCATGGTGAGAGAGAGAGAGAGAGAGAGAGAGAGAGAGAGAGAGAGAGAGAGAGAGGTAGTGTGTGAAATAATGAAGAAAGGGACAGCTTGAAAAATCGCTGATTAGCAAATGGAAGTAATCGTAATCATGGAGAGAGAGAGAGAGAGAGAGAGAGAGAGAGGCAAATGGAACATAGGAAGTATAAACGAAAGAGGAGAGAGAAAAATGCAGAGAAGAAACGTGGTGAGAGAGAGAGAGAGAGAGAGAGAGAATATGAAACAAAAGTGAAAATGAACCTAAAATCTACCTCAAGAGAATTATGTGGTCTATCAATAACTAAAAATTCATCAGCTTCCTCTATGCGTGTTAGTAGGAAAGCTATGGCGGTATTTTTTTAAACTTAACGACTGAGTACCTGGCAGGGAATTCGATCCTTTGGCTAAATGCATTATTTGATACTGAATGTTTGGGAGTCAATAAAACACCATCCTGTATCCATTTATATATTATCCAGCCCATTTTTGGCATCTTGGGGCGTGGGGACCGGGGGCTAGGCTGACTGGAGCGCCTTAATCCACTATATCGCCAGGCGTCGTATGGTAGAGAGAGAGTGTGTGTGTGTTTGTGTCAAATACCCTGGATGAATATAAATCAATTGTTTCCATGAGTAATTAATAATCTTCTAAATAAGTTAACGGCAATATATATTTTGTTGCTGAAAAACACTTTTTATTTATTTTTTTTTTTCAAAGATTTCCTGCAACTTTATTGCAGGCCGGGCCATACATTAGCCCGGTCAGTGGGGTATGGGCTGGTTAAAAAATAGTAAGTGGGGAGGACAGGACCTAGGGATTGCCTAGCACACACGTCCTGTCTCCTGGCGGGATTTGTGGTGTGTGTGCAAAACACTAATTTTGAGTACAATATATCCTTAGCAACTGAGTACTTTACAGGCAATGTGCTCTCTCTAAACATAATTATGAATTCTTCAGTATTGATATTTGGGGATAGATATTTAACTGTTATTAGATTTATGTTTTAAATTTAAATATTGAAACCATTTTGTAGTAGGTGAGGGTGGGCAACATCCACTTATAAAAAGTAGCGCTGTCTTTAGGTGACTACACACTGAGTGACAAGTCAGTGGTAGCTAGATTGTAACCAAAGAAACCGTCACAACGCTTGGTGGTAACCATAGAGCCAATTGACGCCTGGTTGACTAGTGGGTTAAGGCTCTCCATTTTAAGGGTTCCAGTCTGTGGTAAGGCTGGGGATTATTTTTCACATAACGCTACTCAAGGGCAGGTGAGGCTGGTCATCCTTGCACTAAATGTCGGGACTGAGTATCGTAGCTCCGGACTCCGACACTCCTGATGGGACAAAAAAAAATTGGATGAATGGATGGATAAGAGAGAATTGTAAGGAGTGTGAGGGACGTAAGAGGAAAGAAGGAAGGGAAGGGCTGACTAGTAGGGTTGGAGAGAGAGAGAGAGAGAGAGAGAGAGAGAGAGAGAATTGTAAGTTAAATTTATAAGAGGGTGTGGGACAGTAAAAGAAAGATGGGAAGTGTGTGAAGTAGAGAATATGGAGTGGGAGAGTTTGAAAGAGACTTGGATTGGTGAATGAAAAAATTGGAATCATGGTGAGAGAGAGAGAGAGAGAGAGAGAGAGAGAGAGAGAGAGGTAGTGTGTGAAATAATGAAGAAAGGGACAGCTTGAAAAATCGCTGATTAGCAAATGGAAGTAATCGTAATCATGGAGAGAGAGAGAGAGAGAAAGAGAGAGAGTGAGAGAGAGAGGCAAATGGAACATAGGAAGTATAAACGAAAGAGGAGAGAGAAAAATGCAGAGAAGAAACGTGGTGAGAGAGACAGAGAGAGATAGAGAATATGAAACAAAAGTGAAAATTAACCTAAAATCCACCTCAAGAGAATTATGTGGTCTATCAATAACTAAAAATTCATCAGCTTCCTCTAAGCGTGTTACCAAGAAAGTTCGTTCGTTGAAAGATTCCCTGCACATATAGTGCAGGCCGGGCCTTACATTAGCCCGATCAGTGGTGTATGGGCTGGTTAAAAAAACAGTAAGTGGGGAGAACAGGACCTAGGGATTGCCTAGCACACACGTCCTGTCTCCTGGCGGACTTTGTGGTGTGTGTGACCAAGAAAGCTGTGGCCGTATTTTTTAAACTTAACGACTGAGTACCTGGCAGGGAATTCGATCCTTTGGCTAAATGCATTAATTATTTGATACTGAATGTTTGGGAGTCAATAAAACACCTTCCTGTATCTATCATAAGGGTAAACAACTGCTTTCGAGAGTAGTCAGCAATTTTCTATAATAAAAATTAATTGTGGCAAAGTGCATGTTGCTGTAAAAAAAAAAAAAAAAAAAAAAAAAAAAGGTTCAAGTATTATATATTATTAGCAACTGAGCACTTTGCAGGCAATTTCTCTCTCTCTCTCTCTCTCTCTCTCTCTCTCTCTCTCTCTCATTATGAATTCTTCGGTATTGAAATATTGGGATACATATTTAACTTTCATTAGGTTTATTATTTGATTTTATGTTTTTATATCATTTTGTGGTAGGTGTGGGCGGGCAACATCCACTTATAAGATGTAGCGCTGTCTCTAGGTAACTACACACTGAGTGACAATGGTAGCTTTATTGTAACCCTGGAAACCGTTGCTACGCTGGGTGGTAACCATAGAGCCAATTGACGCCTGGTTGACTTGTGGGTTAAGGCGCTCCATTTTAAGGGTTCGAGTCCGAGGTAAGGCTGGGGTTTATTTTTCACATAACGCTACTCAAGGGCGGGTGAGGCTGGCCATCCTTGCACTAAATGTCGGGACTGAGTATAGTAGCTCCGGTATCCTACACTCCTGATTGGACAAAAAAGAATTGGATGAAGGGATGGATATGAGGGAGAGAATTGTAAGGAGTGGGAGAGACGTAAGAGGAGAGGAGGAATGGAAGGGCTGACTAGAAGGGTTGAGAGAGAGAGAGAGAGAGAGAGAGAGAGAGAGAGAGAGAGGACGAAATTAATAACAAGAGGTGCTGGAAATAGTTCTCAGGAATGTAATTGGGTACTACTTCATTACAAGAAAAAATATGTAATGTTTCCGAACACTGTAGGTCGATAGCTCAGCGAAAATAATGTATATACAGTGACTGAGAATCTTAGAGGAAATTGTAACTTTTGAAAAATGAATTATTTTATATACATCGTTCTGGAGGTAACAAAAAACTTTCTATTATCTCTGCACACCACCCAATCCTCTTTGCCCCATTAGAAACGTAGGCACCCGGGGCTAGGCGAGGGTAACCAGGGTCGCTCATCCTTGAGTGGCATATATAATCAGCAAACTCCTCCATCATTACGGTTCCCAGCCGATTGAAACGCCTTAATCCACTAAACCACTAGGCGTTATTTGGTTACATGGCCACTACCCAACGTAATAATGTTATTGGATTACAGGAAACCATTTGGCTTTCCACTCAGTGTTGAACACCTAAAGGTAACTATATCGAATGAGTGGATGGTTGATGCCCCCTTCCACCCCTAAACCCTCTGTTATATTTATGCATTAATTTTATTGGCGATATATGAGAGAATGACAGGGAGAGGGAGGGAGGTAAGAAGAAATGAGAAAGAAGACTGACGAACAGGGTGAAAAAGGGTGTAATAATGTTAGGAGAGAGAGAGAGAGAGAAGATAGGAAGTGAGTAAATCTGAAGCATGGAATGGGATACCTTGAGAAGTAAAGTTGGATTAGCGAAGGGAAGGAATTGAATCAACGAAGAGAGAGAGAGAGAGAGAGAGAGAGAGAGATCAATAACAAGAGAAATCGTATTATTGACCTCTTGATACAATATTAAGTCTCACATATACCTAAAAATTTTGAGGAAAAGAGATAGTTGTACCATAAAAAGATTTAGGTAATACTTAAACAGAGTGACTGAGTACCATGCAGGGATTGTTTTTCTTTTCAATAAATAGATGAATTATTAATGAAATGTTTTAGCTTCGGGAAAATAAATAAATCAGGTTTCCATCGTCTGTTTACATATCATCCAATCCTTTTTGTCCCACTAGAAGCGTAGGCACCCGGGGCTAGGCTACTCACTTCCAATATTAGTGGCGAGGATGACCAGGCTCGCACGCCCCTGAGTAGCATTATATAAGCAGTAAACCCAAGCCATTCTTTAGATGTAAATTCGTATGGTCCCCAGCCGACTTCAGCGCCTAATTCCACTAAACCACCAGGCGCTGTTTGGCTACATGGCTACCACCCAACTCAGTAATGGGTTTCTTGAGTTTTAGGAAGGCCTCTCTCTTGCCACTCGGTGTAGAAAACTTAAAAGGTAACTCTACATCGAGTGAGTGGATGGTTGATGCCCCCGTTCACCACTAAACTTTTGATTATAATTATGCATTAGTTTTATTGGCAAGTGAGAAAATGATAGGGAGAGGGAGGGAGGTGAGAAGAAAAGAGAGAGGAGACTGAGTGGAATAGGGTAAAAAGGAGAGAGAGAGAGAGAGAGAGAGAGAGAGAGAGAGAGAGAGAGAGAGAGAATGTGGAGTATGTGATATGGAAGGACAACTAATGAAAACTATCCACTGTGTTATATAATGAAAAAACAGCAGGCGTATCATCCCTCTCATTAACCCTTTATTCATGGTATCCACATCATCTATCCACTCCACTCCTTCCTTCCACTTCTCCCTCTTCTTCCTTCTTCTCTATTCTTTCACCCACCTTCCATAGTAAGAAAACAAATCTATATGAAATTGTCTGCGCGGATGAAACAGTGCTGCGAAGAGATGAGGATTGGGAGTTGCAAATCTGGTGTGGAAAAGTAGGTAGAGTTTGTGAGAGGCGAAGGTTAGGAGGAAATTTATGGGAAATTCAATACATATACATATATTCACTAATTCTACAACAGCAGTGTAGGGACAATGTTAGTCTTTAATATACACTAAATTTTCACTAATCTACTACTTACACAGCTACCCACGCGACTACCTACACAGCTACTTACACAACTGCCTACACAACTGCTTACACACCTTCACAAACCTTCATCAGTGCCAACACTACACGAACCTCAAATTA
The DNA here is from genome assembly GCF_032717465.1 of Coenobita brevimanus. Taxonomy (NCBI): domain Eukaryota; kingdom Metazoa; phylum Arthropoda; class Malacostraca; order Decapoda; family Coenobitidae; genus Coenobita; species Coenobita brevimanus. Next base: position 6,567,912 of record NC_136973.1, on the reverse strand, counting down.
CTACACAGCTATAACCAACAAAATTACCATCACTACTGCCAACACACTTACAAACATACCACACCACACCACGCCACACCACACCACACCACACCACACCAGTCACAAACCTCACATCAAAGGTAGCACTTCATGATCAACGCAACTACAACAAAACCACTTCCACAATTGCCAACTCACTACAACACATCCCCTCCCTACTCTACCACCCACTTCTCTCTACCAACACAACTACCTACACTACCAACACAACTACCAACACTACAAACAACTACCAACACAACAAACACAACTGCAAACACTATCAACACAACTACCGCAACTACCAACATAACTGCCAACACTACCAACACAACTACCAACACTACCAACCCCCTACCAACAAAACTACCAACATAACTACCAACACTACCAACAAAGCTACCAACACTACCAACACAACTACCAACACTACCAACACAACTACCAACCCCCTACCAACAAAACTACCAACATAACTACCAACACTACCAACAAAACTACCAACACTACCAACCTGCTTACCAAAAAACTACCAACAACTACCAACCCACCTACCAACGAAACTACCAACACAGCCTCCAATACAACTACAGTGACTACACAACTGTCAACATAACTACCAACACAACTGCGCTGCCAACACAACTGTCAACACAATTACTACACACATCTCCATCCATCTCTGCTCTATCGGTGGGAAGGCCGTTGGGAGCGAGGGTGTGTGTGTGTGTGTGTGTGTGTGTGTGTGTGTGTGTTGAGATGTATGTTTGTGTGGTCGTTTTGTTTAATATGGTGTGGTTGTGTAATTCACCGAGTCGGTCAGGATCACCTGATGGTCGTGATCGTCAGCTTTTACCCTCCCGGAAGGGAGCTGAGAGCTCATATAGTCCGATCTAAGGGCAAGGCTATGACCTTCACACACGCACACACCCCTCCCCTTGCTCAAGGGGGACAGTAACCACCCACTTCGTCAGTGAAACTTTTCGCAACCTGAGCGAGGCGCGAACTCCCGTTTACCAGATGGCAAGCGAGAACGTTACCACTGCACCAGCGAGGGTGTGTGTGTGTGTGTGTGTGTGTGGTCCAATTGGCTTTGAATATACCATAACAACTCTTCTTTAGCGATTTAGTCTACACGTTACACCCATTATCCTCTTACAGATTACTAACACAAACTTAAGCCAATATTAAACAGATATAAATAACATACTGAAGAATATTAAGGTATTAGAGGCAAAATAAATCGCTAAGGAATAGGTGTTACGAAGCTAAGTATATCAGGAGCCACGGTGACTCATTAGCTTTCGTGTTCGTCTCCCGATCTGAAATGCTCGGAGTTGGGTGCGAATCCGGCCGTAGAAAGCATTTAAGTGAGTGTCCCTTCCTGCGCTTGTAGTGTTTGAATCTCTCTCCCCCATCCTCTCGTTTCCCCTCCCTTTGTTTCCCTTCCTCTCTTCTCCCCTCTAATCTCCTCCCTCCTCTCTCTCTTTCTCTCCTCTCACTTCCCCTTTTTTCCTTCCTACGCCCCTTTCCTTCTTTCTCCTCCCTTTTCCTCCTCTCCCTTCCCTTTTCCTCCTCTCCCTTCCCTTTCCCTCCCCCTCCTTTTCCCTCCTTCTCTTCCCTCTACTCCTCTCCACTTGATTCCTCCTCATTCTTTCCCTCCACTTCTCTCGTCCCTCCTCTCCTCACTCCTTCAACTAGTTCATTCTCCTCTCCTTCCTTCCCCTCTCCTCTTCTCCCCCTTCCTCCCCTCCCCTCTCTTCCTCTCTCCTCTCCTCTCCAACCTGTTTCCTCCACTCTCTTTCCCTTCTCTCCCCTCCCTCCCCCTCCTGTCCTCGCCTCACAACGTACAGAGCCAATTTTAAAACTTTTTATTTGGGGCGAGATTACTGTGGTGTGTGTGTGTGTGTGTGTGTGTGTGTGTGTGTGTGTGTGTGTGTGTGTGTGTGTGTGAACTTGCTGAGTTGTGGTTCTGTTACATTGGGTGAGTGGACGGGTATGTGGATTGGTTGGTGGGTAGGCAGGTGGGAAGAAAAGGTCTACTGAGGAAGAGGTCCATGAGGTGAATAGGTCCTTGTGGGATAATACGCCCCTGCGGCCTTAAATTTTTGACCGACTGTTCTTAAAATCATATCACTTCACCTTTTCCTGTCCCTCAACCATCCCACCAAGTTTGGCCAAAATCGGATCAACACTATTTTAGATATTGCGATTGAAACTTTTCGATCCCTCTTTACTGAACTGTTCCTTTGGTGGTACTAAAACAAAATGCTAGACTTGGTACAATTCAGTCCAGTAATTTGTTCATAATATTGTTCACAGACAGACAAACACAGGGGCACATAGACAGACAAACCGGCCTAAATACATAAGCCCCTTGCATTGCGCGCGCGGGTGTAGTGAGTGGGTGGGCGGGTGGGTGGGCTGGTAGAGTTTACCCTCGAATAGTTTGACATTAACTCTGGGCTAGACGAATGTGTGTGTGTGTGTGTGTGTGTGTGTGTGTGTGTGTGTGTGTGTGTAGGGACTTTAGGGGATATCTGAGCAGGATTCATGTATGTCTGCATGTACGTATGTGTATATGTATGTATGTACGTAAAGAAGAATCCATACATATTTAACCACTTCAGTCCAAGCGCTCCTAAACAAAATAAAATAACTAAAATTAAATTTAAAAATAAGTCCTCGCACTGATGGGGTCAAAGGGCAAAGGCTTTAACAATAACAAAGAATATTTATTATGGCGATATATTTTGCGCATGACGAAGAAGTATGAAAAATGTTGAAAGATCTGAGAGGAACTGGCGAATATTTCTCTGTGTTGTGTGATGATGAAGAGGAAGAGGAGGAAGAAGAGGAGGAGGAGGAGAGATAGTAGAAGAAGAAGAGTTACGAGAAGAGTGATGATTATTGTGATGTGTTTGTCCACCACCACCACCACCACCACAAACATCATCGTCACAGTCACCATCCCTACCACTACCACTACCACCGTTCCCGTTTTCACCATATCCTCATCATTGTCAGCACGTATGTTACCCCCATTATCTTTCACATCTTATTCGTTGCCGCAGCCATCATCATCATCATCAGCTGCAGCAACATCATCCATCATCATCATCATCATCAGTGTCAGCATCATTCTCATTGTCATTACGATTATCAATGTTATTATCGTTATCACCACCACACCTAGCACTCACACACACACACACACACACACACACACACACACACACACACACACACACACTTATACACAAAACACCCCCCACACACACAGCCCTCTCCCTACACACAACACACGCACTCCTCTCTCCCCACTCTTTCCATCCATCAGTCGACAATACAAAACCACACACATGAATTCTGTGTTACCCAGCCTCTGTAACCTGTAATGTGATGTACAAAGAGCGAGAGCATTAATTACATAGCCCTGATACAAAGGCCCACGCCCCTGTGTTACAAAAGGTCACAGATACAGAGCAAAAATACATAATGTTCATCTTAACGCTTGATGTGAAACGGGAACCCAGTAAATTGAAAGAGGGGTTGCGTGATTATTATTGTGTGTGTTTGTGTGTGTGTGTGTGTGTGTGTGTGTGTGTGTGTGTGTGTGTGTGTGTGTGTGTGTTGGGTGGGGAAGGAGTGGGAGAGACTGTGATTGTGGTGGTGATGTGTGGTAGGGGTGCTGGTGGATGTGGTTTGGTTGATGTGGTGTGTGGTTGTGGTGATGGTAATTGTTGTTGCTGTGGAATCCGTGTGATGATAGTGATTGTAATGGTGCGATGATGTGGTGGGGGAGACAGTGATTGTGGTGATGGTGGGGGTGATAGTGACTGTGATGGTGAATGATGAAGAGTGGTACTGTGAGTGATGGGAATAGTGATGTGTGTGATGTGATGGTGATAGTGATGGAGAGGACTGAGGTAATGATGGTGAGTTTAATAGTTATGATGGTGATACTGGTGGAGGATATGATGATTATGATGGAGCGTGGGTGGCTCGGTGGCAACGTGTTCTCCTGATGTACCGCTTCCCCAAGTCTAGCGTTCTAAGCTCAAGGTATTATTTTTTATATTACAATAGGGTTCTTGTGTGGCCACTTTGCTTTCACCTGAGGGAACTGGACCACTCACACACCTTGAATACTAAGTCCTGGGTGCGTGAAATTCGATGAGGTAGGTATGAGTCTCCTTGGTTAATAGTCAAATCTGTCCACTCTGACAACTCTTGGCCGTCAACTGATCTGAAAGGGGTTAGGGATCTTTGTCACGTCAGACCAAAGTGATTATACATTTGTCCTTTCGTATGTTTGAGTATATTTTCACTGTTGGTATACTCTGAGGCCATTTACAGAGTGAGAGACTAACGAGGAGAGTGTGTATGGGAGTGAGGTGGAGGGGGACACCGAGGATGAGATGGAGGGATGGAGTGGAGAGGTATATAAGAGAGAGGGATGTGAGCTGCGAGGAGGGTAGTGAAATGGCAGGGGACGGGGTGACATGGAGGCGATTTGTTTGTGGCCACCCCTTATGGGATTAAGGCGTCTGGCCGTAGATAGATAGATAATTACCTTCAGACGATTTTATTAAGCTGAGGAGGGCTTGAAAAAATAGTCTTGCATAGATAATAAAAATAGAATATACGTCAAATTAGTGAGTAAAGAAATAAAAAACATGAAATAGATGTTATGAGAGGTAGTGAGAGAGAGAGGGAGAGAGAGAGAGGGAGGGAGAGAGAGAGCCAGAGGGAGGGGGGGGGGCTGTGGAAGACGCCCCAAGCCCCAATATGCAATAACCACGCCAGAACGAGTACGCAAATTGTTCCTTGAAGTGATTACAAGCAAGTCCTTTGGTAGGCAGGCGGGGGACAGGATTACACGCAAAACTAATATATTACTCTCTCTAACCCCCACTCCTCTCTCTCTCTCTCTCTCTCTCTCTCTCTCTCTCTCTCTCTCTCTCTCTCTCTCTCTCTCTCTCTCTCTCTCTCTCTCTCTCTCTCTCAGCCAGTCTTTGTCCTCTCTTCCTTTTACCCCCTCTCCTTCACATTCCATCAGGGTTATGACTCTCTCTCTCTCTCTCTCTCTCTCTCTCTCTCTCTCTCTCTCTCTCTCTCTCTCTCTCTCTCTCTCTCTCTCTCTCTCTCTCTCTCTCTCTCTCTCTCTCTCTCTCTCTCATTTACATATTGGCTTGGGGTAGTGAAGTGAATGCTGGAGTGAATCGTTGTATTGATGCGTTAGAGAGAGAGAGAGAGAGAGAGAGTGGAGTGAGTGTTAGGTCAGAGAGTGGTTGTGAGTGGTAGTGTTTGTGTGGTAGTGTGTGTGTGGTAGTGTGTGAGTGGTAGTGTGAGTGGTAATGTGAGTGGTAGTGTGTAAGCGTTAGTGTGACAGGCAGTATGAGAATGGTAGTGTGTGAGCGGTAGTGTGCGTGGTAGTGTGGTAGTGTGACGGTGGTAGTGTGAGTGTTTGAGTAGTAGTATGAGGGTAGTGTGAGTGTTAGTATGAAGACTAGTGTGATGTGGTAGTGTGTCTGACTAGTAGGGTGAGTAAAAGAAAGTGATAAAGACACTGCCAATATTAGGGTGACAATTTAGTGTGAGTGTGAAGTAGGATGAAGGAAGTTAAGAGAGATAGGGTGACGATGATAGTATGACCAAGCTAGAGTGAGTGAGAATGACAGAGTGAGTGAAGTAAAGCAGGTAGAGAGAGTGGCTGGGTTAGTATAAGTGAGAGAGAGAGAGAGAGAGAGAGAGAGAGAGAGAGAGAGAGAGAGAGAGAGAGAGAATCATTTGCCAGATGGAGTCAGGGCGAAGCAATGGGAAGCATAAAGGGAGAGAAAAAAGAATTGAGAGAGAGAGAGAGAGAGAGAGAGAGAGAGAGAGAGAGAGAGAGAATAAAGAAAGTGAGAGAGGAGCTGGGAGAAAATTCTGAAATCTTGACTGTGAGAGTGAAGTGAAAAATGAGACAAGAAAAACATCAGCAGTGTTTGCTCTCTCTCTCTCTCTCTCTCTCTCTCTCTCTCTCTCTCTCTCTCTCTCTGATTTTTCTGAGTTCCTTTCCTCCTCTTGTTTTTTTTTTTCTTTCTTCCCTTTTCTTTTTTTCTTTCTCATGTTGCCTGTTTTTTTTGTTTTTGTTTCGTGTCTTTTTGTCTTTGTTTTTAGTTGTCTCTGCTTTTAGACGTGGTGAGTTTTCTGTGTGTGTGTGTGTGTGTGTGTGTGTGTGTGTGTGTGTGTGTGTGTGTGTGTCTGTCTGTCTTTTTTTCTGTCTGTTCACTTCTGTCTATCTATCTATCTATCTATCTACTCGAATCTATCTACTCGTATCTCTCTCTCTATCAATCTATCTATAGTCAGACGCCATAAGCCTGTAAGGGGTGGCCGTTTGAGTTAACTGTTGTACGGGGAGGGGCACTAACCCTCCACGAACCCACTTGTTGACAAGTAGGGAACACGTATGGGTTGGTTAGATGGTTACCACCCAGCGTTGTAAAAGGTTTCCTGGCTTACATGAAACCATTAGGCTTGTCACTCAATGTAATGCCATCTGAAAAGGAAAGAAGAGTAATAAAAGCGACAGGAAAGATGAGAGAAATAGGAAGAGAGGTGGACAGACACAGAAAAAGAATAATAGAGGTGAAGGAAAAAGAAAGGCAGCGCTACATCAAGTGAATGGATGATGGAAATAGGAAGAGAGGAGGACAGACAGAAAAAGAATAATAGAGGTGAAGGAATTGGTAGGCAGCACTACATCACGTGAGTGGACGGTGGGGTAGCTAAAACTATCAAGACAATTCACATAGGTAACTGGTGGTAATTTTATGGTAACGATGTGGTATTAGGCTGATGGTAACGAGTAAGAGAGGCAAGGGAGAAGGAAGATTACTTAGAACGATAAATGATAAGCAAGAAATAAGCAAGACAAGGAAGTAAGTAAGAAGACAAGCAAGAACGATAAATTAGAGAAAGGTTAATTACACCTTAGTAAACTCCTTAAAAATATATATCTTATTCTTCCTCTATTTTCTTACATGTAAATATTTTCCCTGTGTTTTCTTTTTTCTTTATTTTTTTTTGGTGTGTTTTTCTGTCTTTTTCCTGCCAGTTGTTGTGCCAGAGGGTGCGGTGGGTGGGGGAGAGCCGTCCTTATTTTTATCCCTATTTTTTTTATCTTTAGTGTTATGTGTGAGTTCTGTGGAGTTCTGTGTGTTGTTGCTACTCTTCCTTCTCTCCCTCCTTCCCTCCTTCCTCTTCCTTCTCTCCCTCCCTCCTCTTCCTTTCCTCCTTCTCTCCCTCTCTTCCTCCCTCTTCTTCCTTCTCTCCCTCCCTTCCTCCTTCCTTTTCTTTCTCTGCCTTCCTCTCTCACTCCAATCCACTCTTACTCCCCAATCCCTTCCTCTTCTCAACCCCTCCTTCTCTCCTCCTTTTTCCTTCCCTCCTTCTCTCCTCCTTTTTCTTCCCCCCCTCCTCTCTCCCTTCTTCCTTCCCTCCTTCTCTCCCCTTTTTTCCTTCCCTCTTTCTCTTCCCTTTTTTCCTCCCTCCTTCTCTCTCATTTCTTCCTTCCCTTCTTCCCTCTAAATTCTTCCTTCCCTCCTTCTCTCTTTTTCCTTCCTTCCCTCAGTCTCTCCTTCCTTCCTTCCCTTCTTCTCTGTCCTTTCTTCTTTCCCTCCTTCTCTCTCCTTCCCTCCTCCTCTCTCCTTCCTTCTCTCCATCTCTCTCTCCTTCCTTCCTTCCTTCCCTCCTTCCTTCCTTCCTTCCCTCCTCCTCTCTCCTTCCTTCCTTCCCTCCATCTCTCTCCTTCCTTCCTTCCTTCCTTCCTTCCCTCCTTCCTTCCTTCCTTCCCTCCCTCCATCTCACCTTCCTTCCTTCCCTCTTCTTCCTTCCTTCCCTCCTTCTCTCCCCTTCCTTCTTCTCTCTCCGTCCCTTCTTCTCTCTCCTTCGTTCCTTCCCTCCTTCTCTCCTATCTTCCTTCCCTTCATCCCTCTCCTTCCTTCCTTCCTTCCTTCCCTCCTTCCCTTCTTCCCTCTCAGTGCTTCCTTCCCTCCTTCTCTCCTATCTTCCCTCCCTTCATCCCTCTCCTTCCTTCTTTCCTTCCTTCCTTCCCTCCTTCCTTTCTTCCCTCCTTTCTTCCCTCCTTCCTTCCCTCCTTCCTTCCCTCCTTCCTTCCTTCCTTCCCCATAGCAAATGAAATAGACAAGACATTTTTCTTCCCTCTCCTCCCTCCTTCCTTCCTCTTTCCTCCTTCCTTTCTTCCCACCCTTTCCTTCTATGTTCCTCCTCTTCCTTCTCTCCTCATACCTCTCATTATCTCCCTCATTCTCCTCCTCTCCCTTCCTCCCTACTCTTCTCTTCCTCTCCCTCTACTTCCCTCCCCATCGAATATCTCTCCTCCACTCCCTCTTCTTTCCGCTTCCTCTCCCTTCTTTCCTTCCTCCCACTTTCTCTCCATCTCTCCTCCTTTCCTCCATCTCTCCTCCTTCCCTCCATCTCTCCTCCATCCCTCCATCCTTCCTCCATCCCTCCATCCTTCCTCCTTCCCTCCATCCTTCCTCCTTCTCTCCATCCTTCCTCCTTCCCTCCATCTCTCCTCCTTCTCTCCATCCTTCCTCCTTCCCTCCATCCCTCCTCCTTCGCTCCATCTCTCCTCCTTCCCTCCATCCCTCCAGACAAAGCTTACACTCAACATTTTTCTTGTCTTCCTAATTCCTTCACTCCTTCTCCTCCTTCCCTCCATCCTTCCTCCTTCCCTCTATCCTTCCTCCTGTCCATTCCTGCTCCTTCCCTCCATCCTTCCTTCTTCCCTCCATCCCTCCTCCTTCTCTCCATCTCTCCTCCTTCCCTCCCACCCTCCCTCCAGACAACGCGTGAAATACAGCCAACATTTCTCCCCCATCCTCGCTCTGATTCCCTCGCCTCCTCCGCCTCTCTCACTCCTTTTAAGATTTTCCTCACAGCTCCGCCTGAGAGAGAGAGAGAGAGAGAGAGAGAGAGAGAGAGCGGGTGGAATGTGAGGGAGAGGAAATGGGAAGGATGAGAGGGAGAGAGAGAGAGAGTTATGTCGTAGTTGGAATGTGAGGCGAGGAAATGGGAAGGATGAAAGGAGGAAGGGAAAAAGAATAAGAAAGAGAGAGAGAGAGAGAGAGAGAGAGAGAGTCATATTGCAGTTGGAATGTGAGGCGGGGAAATGGGAAGGATGAAAGGAGGAAAGGAGAAAGAATGAGAGAAACAGACAGACAGAGACAGAGACAGAGACAGAGGCAGACAGACAGACAGAAAACAACCCCAAGAAAGAAAAATCGCTCCCATAACACAGCCCCCTTCACTAACAAATCTGTCTCCATTATATATTTTAAACCAAGCCGAGGAAATGAATGACTAAATAATGTATAAAAGTTACCTGTAGATAATTAATGTAACCGGAATGAATGGTTTTAAAATTCTTCATCTTTGTTTCAGAACGTTTCACTCAGCGATCAAACGGGGCTCGAGCAGCGTTTCATTCTGTTTCGTTCTGTTCGGTAAGTAGGAATATATAACTTTACATCTGTACTCATTTCACTCTAACTTGGCCTAAAATTTGACATCTCGCCCTCATACATGCTTAGTTTTAACAGATTAACGCTAGAATCTGGTGCTAGTCACGAAGAAGTGCTATGGGAAGGATGTAACAAATGATTAGCACTAGAATATGGTGCTAGTCACGAAGAAGTGCTACGGAAAGGATGTAACAAATGATTAGCACTAGAATATGGTGCTAGTCACGAAGAAGTGCTATGGAAAGGATTCAACAGTAGATTGGCACTAGAATATGGTGCTAGTCACGAAGAAGTGCTATGGAAAGGATGTAACTATAGATTAGCACTAGAATATGGTGCTAGTCATGAAGAAGTGCTATGGAAAGGATGTAGAGCCCTAGCATTACCTTTCTCTGCCACTGAGCTACGTGAAATAAGCTGTAAAAGGACGAAAATCTGGGCCAAGTTAAGGTGAAAGGAGTATAGCATCACATTTTTAACCCCTTACGAGTTATAAGTGCTGGTGAGAGGCGCCATCGTGTGTGTGTGTGTGTGTGTGTGTGTGTGTGTGTGTGTGTGTGTGTGTGTGTGTGTGTGTGTCTGTGTGTGTTTTATTTTGAAAGGCATCCCTGACTGTATCAAGAATTGCATTTTTTATTTTTTTTTAGTTTTCTTCGTACTGCATTTCTGAATCTAGACCACACCGAAAATGATAACTGTATTTTTCTAGATACTAACAATATCTTCACATCTAAGTGCGCGTCCATACCAAATACTTGCGGGTGCGGGCGGATGTGGGTGAATCCGGGCGTGTGTGGATGGGTGTGGGTGGGTAGGGACGAGAATTATTACGGGTTACGTGGATGCAGAACCCTCGCCCGCACCAGCACGCATCTAGTATGGACGCTCACTTACTTTGTCACCAACTGCCTATGTAAACTGCCGAGGTTTAGGGAAGTAACGCACCGAGTTTAGTGTGCTAAGTTTCTCATGGTCCTTTAATCCGAATTTGCCCTAACTTGGTGAAAGAGTTGAGGGGCAGTCTTTTATTTTTTTTTTTATTTTTTTTTTTTTTTTGTATACCATTAGATCAGTGGTCAGGGTTAAATTCCAAGGTTCACTTAAGCAGTTCCTGTCCGATTTAGAGCCAACTTGGTGGAAGGGTTGAGGGTAAGGCAAGAACGAGAGGGGTCGATTTTGAGTTCTGTCAGGCAGAGGTCATGGTCACAGGGCAAGGTCAAAGGTCAACCTGTGTGTGTGTGTGTGTGTGTGTGTGTGTGTGTGTGTGTGTGAGAGAGAGAGAGAGAGAGAGAGAGAGAGAGAGAGGTGGGGGGAAGGAGTAGAGGAAAACAAAGAAACAAAAAAAGTTTGAAGAAAAAGAAGAGGAGGAGCGAGAAAGGGAAGAAAAGGAGGAGGAAGAGGAAGAGGAGGAGGAGGAGGAGGAAGAGAAGGATTACACAGGATTACACAGGAAAGCAAACAGCAACAGACCTTATGGTCCTTTCGAGGCTGCTTGTTAGAGAAAACTATGACTACAAGATCTAACTCTACATGTTGAAGGATAAGGATAGGAAAGCAAGAAGGCTCCCCCCACCACCAAACCCTCCAGGAAAAAGTGAGAAAAACCACCATGCAGCATGGAAAAACTGACATGGAAATTTTATAGGAAACACTGGAAAGGAAAAGTCACATTCTATAATACTTTATCTATAAGCTACCCGATAGAGTAACCTAAAAGAGAAAGTAAACTAATAAAATAATAGTTACGGCATGACATTATAAACCAGTTACATTGAGTTAATGGGAAGTCTGTGGACATAACGTGGAAGCTACACACTTCACAGTGTGGATGTTTAGGGGTGGTGCAGCAGCCTTGCCTGGCGCTTTTAAGGTAGGCAGCAGTCAATCAGGCCCTAGCTCCGTTTGCTCCACTGAGACAAGGAACTCTCCCATGTGGGACAAGTACACAAGTTTCATCCTGAAGCAGTGACCCCTGGTACATTAAAAAAATCCCGATGGTGGTCACTTGACTAACAGGGACCCTCAGGGATCCACAGCCCATCACAGGTCGAAAGTAAGAGTAGTGACCGTTAACTCAGGGTTATCTGTGCAGCTCCTAATCTGTGCTTATATTGCTTTCTTTGCGCTGGGGAGACTGAAAAGTATATAGGACGGGTGTCTTAGATAAAAGGGGACTGCACAGTGCACAGTGTGGATGTGCAATGCACAGAGTGGATGTTTAGGGGTGGTGCGGCAACCTTCCCTGGCGCTTTTTAGGTAGGCAGCAGTCAATCAGGCAATAGCTCCGTTCACTCCACTGAGACAAGGAACTCTCCCATGTGGGACAGTACACAAGTTTCATCCTGAAGCAGTGACCCCTGGTACATTAAAAAAATCCCGATGGTGGTCACTTGACTAACAGGGACCCTCAGTGATCCACAGCCCATCACAGGTCGAAAGTAAGAGTAGTGACCGTTAACTCAGGGTTATCTGTGCAGCTCCTAATCTGTGCTTATATTGCTTTCTTTGCGCTGGGGAGACTGAAAAGTATATAGGACGGGTGTCTTAGATAAAAGGGGACTGCACAGTGCACAGTGTGGATGTGCAATGCACAGAGTGGATGTTTAGGGGTGGTGTGGCAACCTTCCCTGGCGCTTTTTAGGTAGGCAGCAGTCAATCAGGCAATAGCTCCATTCACTCCACTGAGACAAGGAACTCTCCCATGTGGGACAGTACACAAGTTTCATCCTGAAGCAGTGACCCCTGGTACATTAAAAAAATCCCGATGGTGGTCACTTGACTAACAGGGACCCTCAGTGATCCACAGCCCATCACAGGTCGAAAGTAAGAGTAGTGACCGTTAACTCAGGGTTATCTGTGCAGATCCTAATCTGTGCTTATATTGCTTTGTTTGCACCAAATAAATTGAAAGTGTATAATATCGTGACGCAACACTATATACGGGTACATTGTTTACGGGGTGTCTTGTAGACTAAGGGGGCATGAACTTACATGTACCGTAGCTATAAAAGCAAGTTATTCGGACAGAAAAAGAGTCAGCTGAGGATTTTCATGCAAATACTTGTCTAATTTGTTTTTGAATGTCTCAATTGAGATACTGTTCACGGTATCTGAGGGTAATCTGTTCCAGATATTTACAACTCTGTTAAAGAAGAAGTATTTTGCTTCGTGGGATTGGAATTGTTTTCCCATGATTTTGCAGCCATTACTTCTGGTTTGACTCGACCGGTCTATATCAAAATATTTATTCATGTCTAAGTTGTCATATCCCTTCATGATTTTGAAAACTTCAATAAGGTCCCCTCTTAACCTGCGCTTCGTTAGGCTAAATAATTTAAGTTCTTCAAGGCGTTCCTCATATGGTTTGTTTCTAAGTCGTGGTACCATTTTTGTGATTCTTCGCTGAATTTTCTCTAATTTTTCAATGTCCTTTCTGTAGTACGGAGACCAGAATTGCACACAATACTCAAGATGGGGACGCACTAGCGAGTTGTACAAGGCAAGTATGACTTTTTCCGATTTAAACTCGAAAGTTCTTCCTATAAAACCCACTAGCTTGTTTGCAATTTTTACCGCATCGGTACACTGCTTGCTTGGTTTTAGGTCTTTTGATATTATCACACCAAGATCCTTTTCACTGTCTGTACTTGATAACTGAATATTGTTCATTTTGTAATTTGCATGGACATTGTTACTTCCAATATGAAGTACTTTACATTTTTCTGTGTTGAATTTCATTTGCCATTTTTCTGCCCAGCTTGCTAAAGTATTAAGGTTATTTTGTAACTGCTGCCACTGTAATTTTGAAGTGACTTTACTGGTTATTTTAGTATCATCTGCAAATTTGGATACTTTACAATTTAGACCCTCATCAATGTCATTTATATAGATAATAAAAAGTATCGGTCCAAGTACTGAGCCTTGGGGAACGCCGCTGATCACATTACGCCATTGGGATTCCTTTCCGTTTATCACAACTCGCTGTTTTCGGTCTGACAGCCAGTCTTGTAACCATTTTAGCGTCTTTCCTTTTATTCCATGTGCTTCTATTTTTCTCATGAGACGCTTGTGAGGGACAGTGTCAAATGCTTTCTGAAAGTCGAGGTAAATTATATCTACTGCTCTTGAGTCATCGTATGATTTGTAAACATCATGGAAGAAGTCCAGTAGGTTAGTTAAGCATGAACGACGATGTCTGAATCCATGTTGCGAGTCTTTAATTATATTATTTTCTTCTAGATAATTAACTATTTTATCTCTTATGATTTTTTCCATTAACTTGCACACTACTGATGTTAAGCTGATTGGTCTGTAATTTCCTGGGTGCGACTCATTTCCTTTTTTGAAAATTGGTGTTACATTTGCTAGTTTCCATTCGCGTGGAACTTTCCCAGTACTTAATGATTTATTGAATAAGACAGAGAGTGGCAGCAGTAACTCATGTTTTGCTTCTTTGAGAATTCTCGGTGATATTTTATCGGGGCCAGGGGTTTTGTTTATGTCCGTACTATTTATGGCTGAAAGGATATCATTATTATGGATAGCATAGTTACTAAGGACTGTGCTATTTGCTTGGTTTGTGGGTAACAGTAGGTTTCTGGTGGTGTTTTCTACTGTAAAAACAGACGCAAAGTAATCGTTAAGAATGTTTGCCATTTCGACCTCATTTTCAGTGTGTCTGCCATTGTTTGTTTCTAGAGGACCTATTGATGTAGTCATAACCTTTTTCTTTCTAATGTAACTGTAAAATTCTTTAGGATTTGATTTGCACGTATTAGCAATGTGGATCTCCAGTGCTCTTTTGCTTTGTTTAATAAGTCTTTTCGATGTGCGGCGTAGATTATCGTATTGTAATTTATCATCATTATTTTGTGTAGCTTTATATTTATGGTATGCCTGTTTTTTGGCTATTAAGTTACTTTTTATTTCACTGGACCACCACTTTGGTTTACTATTTCCAGCTGGACGTCTGTTACGTAGTGGCACACATGACTTTACCACTTCATTAAATTTTTCGGTGAATATTTCCCATGCTTGGTTTATGTCATCGGTTTCAGACATTTGATTCCAATCTGCAGTTGCAAGTAGCGCTCTGAGCCTGTTGAAATTAGCTCTACGATAATCTGGGACCTTTTCTTTGCTCTCCGTTAGGAGGAGGAAGAGGAGGAGGAGGAGGATGGGAGCGTAAAGGGATATGAGAAACCCAATAAATGGCACGGAAAGAGAGAGAGAGAGAGAGAGAGAGAGAGAGAGAGAGAGAGAGAGAGAACACAATACACATATAAACGAGGAAGCGTAATTGAGGAAATAAAAGGAAATGAGAGAGAGAGAGAGAGGGAGGGAGGGAGGGAGAGAGAGAGGCTATAAAACGTGTGTCGATGATGGAGATGATGGTGATGATGATGATGATGGTGGTGGTGATGAAGGGAGTCGATGGTGCAGTGTTGATGAAGGGGCCGGCTTGGGTGATGATGGCTTTCTTGGCACCATCACCATCATTTTCACCACTGCAGCACTATCATCATCACCGCCACCCTCACCTTTTCATCATCATTTTCATCACCATCACCACCATTTTCGCTACCACCACCATTTTCATCATTACATCACTACCATCACTACCACTGCCATTTTCACCATTACATCACCACCATCATCACCACCAATACAATACCATCATGATTTTCACCACTATCAACACCATCTTCATCACCACCACGACTGTCAATACCATCTTCATCACCACCACTGTCAACACCATCATCACCACCACCACCACCACCACCACCACCACTACCACCACTACTGCCACCATCATCACCATCACTACCAACGCCATCTTCATCACCACCATCCCCTCACATTCATTACCATTTGCACCACTGTAGCCATCGTCATCTCTTCTGTCATTACCATTGTCATCACTGTCATCACCACCATCATCGCTACAAATACTGTCATCACCCCCGTCATCACTACCATCACCACCAACATAATAAAATGATGTATTAATTCTTACTTGCATTATTTATCACTACATAATCAAAAGCCTCTCGCATCACAAATAAAACCGGAACTTGTCATCACCACTCATCATCACCATTCATCACTATTACTCATCACCACTTGTATCTCACTCATATCTACCAGCACTCACCATCACTCACCGCCACCATGCATCACTACCACTCATCATCCCTTGTTACCACCACACTTTACGACATCACTCATCACCATCATTCATCACCACTCATCACCACCAGTCATTAACATCACCACAAATTTCAACACCCCTCACCTCCACCACCCATCTCCATCACACATCACCACTAATCACCACCACTCATCACCACCGTTTACCACCATTCATATATTACTCATCACCATCACCACTCATTACCAAGACATCATCATCAACATCACTCATCATCACCATCACCACCACTACTGTATTCACCATTGCTCACCACACTCATCACCACTCATCACCACATTTTAGCCTCACCACACCAGAGTTCATCAGTATCACTCATCATCGGCAGTCATAACACTCACACATCACCACTTAAATGCTCGCCAAGGTGAAGATTCGCACCCATCCTTCACGCAGGTCGGGAGGCAAATACGGTAAACACTGGGCCACCTGATCACCACGGCTCCCTAATTATCGCCAGGTAATAAATAATAAATCATAGGTGGGCTTATAAATGGGCCTGACAGTGATAATAAACATGCATAACCAAGTCTTTTTTAATTTTGGTCATTTAACAGTATCACCATCGCCTCCCCATACCCCCTACCTACCTACCTACCTACCTACCCCCTCTCATCTAATCCATACCTTCCATCCTACCTACCCTCCCCACCACCTATGCCTGTTCCACCTACCCACATCCTCCCTCTTACTCCCCCACCTATCCCGCCCTATTAAACTCCCCAATTCCTCCCCAACTCCCCCCTCCCCCACACCACCACCCCAGCCTACACTGACACCTATTCACGCATACCCAGCCCCCCACTCCCCAACCTTACCCTACCCATACCCCCCCATTCCCACCTGCTAACATACCCCACTCGCCAACTTCCCCCTTCCCCACACTCACTTCCCCCATTCCCAATTTCCCCTTCCCTCTACCCCTACTTTTCCCCTTACATTTCCCTCACTCCCCCACTCCCTCCCACACCTACCCTCCCACCTCGTACTCCACATACTAATCCCTCTCACTCCCCACTCCCTCCCTCCTCTTTCCCCACACTATCTCCCATCCTTTCACCCCTCCCTACTCTACCCCACCTCCCCTTACCCCCTCACTCTCCAATACATTACCCTTCCCTCACTCTATCCCCCACTCTTCCCCCACACTGTTCCCATCCCTCATCCCCCATCCCTCTCCGCTTCCGCACTCCTGTTCCCTCACTCTTCCCCACTCTCTCCTCCACCTTCCCCACTCTCTCCCTCACCTCCCCGACTCTTTCCCCTACCCATCCCCCACTCTCACCACTAGCCATCCCCCACTCTTTCTTCTTCACCTCCATTTCTTCCCTACCCTTCGCCCTTCTCCCCCACTCTCTCCCCTACCAATCCCCCACTCTCTCTTCTCCCTCACCCCTACTTTCTACCTAACCCTTCCCCCTCGTCCCACACTCCTCTACTCAACTCTCTCTCCCCCACGCATCCCCCACTCTACCCCCATCCCCCACTCTCTCCCCCACCTCCCCCACCCTCCCCCACCCCAACTCAGATTAAAAATGGAATTAGTGTTAGTCATATGTGATTTGATAGGAGGTGCGTGAATCAGGAATTATGGTAATGAGTTTGTAGTTTGATTAATAACATTAGCATAAATATCATTACCATAACTAATCTGTGTACCTGCCTCTGTGTGTGTGTGTGTGTGTGTGTGTGTGTGTGTGTGTGTGTGTGTGTGTGTGTGTGTGTTGGTAAATTGCATGCATGTGTGTGGCTGTGTGTAATGAGTGTGAGTTGGATGTTTGTGTGTGTGTGTGTGTGTGTGTGTGTGTGTGTGTGTGTGTGTGTGTTCAGGTAAATTGCATGCATGTGTGTGGCTATGTGTAATGAGTGTGAGTTGGATGTGTGTGTGTGTGTGTGTGTGTGTGTGTGTGTGTGTGTGTGTGTGTGTGTGGCTGTGTGTAATGAGTGTGAGTTGGATGTTTGTTTCTTTGTATATGTGTGTGTGTGGGGGGGGAGTAGGTGAGTGAGTGGGTGGATGTGTAGTGCGAGAGGGAGGGACTATATGTATTTGTGTATGAATTCTATGTTTGTGTGTTTGAAGTGGATTTTGAGTATGTGTGTGTGTGTGTGAGTGAGAGAGAGAGAGAGAGAGAGAGAGAGAACCCGATCTCTCTCTCTCTCTCTCTCTCTCTCTCTCTCTCTCTCTCTCTCTCTCTCTCTCTCTCTCTCTCTCTCTCTGCTGGTACCTAAAAGAAAAATCACTGAAATCACACAACCACCTCTGTCCTTCGCCTTTACCACCTGTCAGTTCCTGTTGCATTGATGTCTGGGTAATTGTGCAATGACACTCACACTGACTCCTTGAATCCCATGTTTTTAAGTAGTGGAGAGTAGTAGTAGTAGTAGTAGTAGTAGTAGTGTTAGCAGTATTTGTAGTAGTAGTAGTAATATTAGCAGTATTTGTAGTAGTAGTAGTAATATTAGCAGTAGTAGTAGTAGTTGTAGCAGTAGTAGCAATTGTAGTAGTAATAGTAATAATAGCATCATCATTATTATTATTATTGTTATTATTATTATTATTATCATTATTATTATTATTATTATTATTATTATTATTAAAGGTTCAAAGTAAAACAGGGATAAACAGTCCATTTAGCTAATCAGCCGAAGGTCAAGGTCACAGGGAAGAGGTCAAAGGTAGCCTGTTTTATTTATTTATTTTTTTTTGTACCTTCAGTCCATTTCGTTCAATTTAGAAGGTATTTTTATTAATTTTTCTTTCTCCTAGAGAGCTTAGATATAGACTACACCTACACCAACACTACTAGAGAGGTGTACTAAGTTAGCTAAGTACACCCTGCAGAGAGAGAGAGACAGAGAGGGATATACTAGAAAATACACCGATATAGGCAGTATCTTTGGGTTTTTGCTCAGGGTGACAGAAAAGGAAGAGAATTGTTATGATATTTTCTCTCTCTCTCTCTCTCTCTCTCTCTCTCTCTCTCTCTCTCTCTCAGCAATTTTTTTTTTTCAGCTTAAGATAGACCTCAAGTAGTGAAGGAAATTAATGAAGTTTATTTTTAACTCTATTTAATTTTTATTTAGCAGTGAGAGACTAACAAGGAGAGTGTATGTGAGTGAGGTGGAGGGGGGGAGAGAGGGGGAGGCCGAGCATGAGATGGAGGGGTGGAGTGGAGAGGTTAATGAGAGAGGGGGAGTGTGAGCTGCGGGGAAGGCAATGAAGTGGCGGGGGACAGGGCGACATGGAGGCGATTTGTTTGTGGTCACCGCTTACGGGATTGAGGCGTCTGACAATAGATAGATAGAGGAACTGAGTTTAAAGCACGTCATTGGATGGAAGGGGTTAGAGGAATATAAATAAAACAATAGATTTTAGTGGATTAACTTTATTAATATTTGTACATTTTAAGACAGTATTTCCACTTTTATTTATACTGTTTACCATTATTATTATTATTATTATTATTATTATTATTATTATTATATACCTGGGTACAGTGATAGAAAAGAGAGGAGAATGTGCAAAAGTTGAAAGTAGAGTGACACAAGGAAGAAAAGTAGCTGGTGCTACGAAGGCCTTGATAAGAAACAGAGCCATGAGTGTTGCAGCTGCACGAGGCTTACATGAAGGTACATTAGTCCCAACTTTAACATATGGATGTGAAAAATGAAAAGTCATGAGTGAGAGCAGTGGAGATGGGAATGCTGAGGAATGTATGTGGAGTACAAAGGGTGGATAGTATACGAAATTATGTGATTCAAGAAAGGTGTGGAGTGAGCAAGTCGGTGGACACTAGAATCGAAGAGCGTGTACTGAGATGGTATGGTCGTGTGGAGAGAACAGATAACAGCAGAGTGGTGAAAAAGGTATATCTGAGTGAATTTGAAGGAGGGAGGAGGCGAGGTAGGCCAAGAAGGTGGAGAGATATGGTGGATGAGTGTGTGAGGAAGAGAGGTTTGGAAGTCAGTGAGGCTAGGGAACTGACAAGAGATCGAGCTGGCTGGATGACTGTTGTGAGAAGTGCATGATCAGGGATTTAGCACCCCTTTTCAATGTGGCAGAGTCCGGATTGACTCTATCGGATACGTTTTTGTGAAGCTACAGAACGTGGTGAATGTTTTTGCCGTATCCGATAGAGCCAGGATTCCAGGGGCTTGAATGATGCGTGAATGGAAGCATGGCCCATTGGACTGGACAAATTTGGGCTGTCTGGACATTGCTACTCCTCACCCTTTCCTAGGGTGGGAAAGGAGGTCCGGATGATGATGATGATGATGATGAATTATTATTATTATTATTATTATTATTAGTAGTAGTAGTAGTAGTAGTATTTGCACATAGTAAGACAACTCTCATTCTCAATCCTACTTTCTGCCATTCCTATAAAATTTCCCTCAGATATTTTCAACCCTCAAACTGCGGCTAACGTCAAATGCTGCTTGTTCTGGCCATCCTCACACGATACTTCAAGGCTAACCACTTCACTTCGATGACCTTTTCTTTGCATTCTCAGGGGCTTTATCGCTGTAGAGGGGTTTGATACGCCCTTCCTTGACCCCTTCAGTACAAGTGGCTTTTCCTGAACTGAATAAAATCGTCTGAAATTGAAAAAAAAAATATTCGTGTCAAAATTATCTCTT